>NC_143396.1:15012599-15168849 GCF_052110815.1 Crocodylus siamensis | reverse complement strand
GTCTCCAGTTGTGGAGACGTGAAGCAACTATTTTCAGTCCTATCCAGGCTTTTCTTTTTTCCTAACCCGATTTTTCTTCCAGCAGAAAGAAACAACAAAGATACAGAAGAGAAATTGAACAAAGATAGGAAAGAAAGAGAAAAATAGTGGAGAGAATCAGACTAGTTTCTTCTTGTAAGAGGAGTGATCCAGGAAGCAACACATGCAGCTTCCCTCCTCTTCTCAGTCCATCTCAGTTGCTGCTATTTCTGGTTAAGTGGGTCAGTCTGATGGACAGCAACAGCAGCAATTCCACCTGGTTGCTTTGGGCATTAGAGGGATGAAGATAACTGAGGCTGATTCAAGAACATTTTGGAAAGCCTTTTCATTGGAAGGGCCCATCTTGAACCTCAAGTTTCAGTGTGCAATTGTGGTTCCTGCTACAAAGTCCTAGGCCAGGATCTAAAATAAATGCACTACAGGTGATATGATAAAGGAAAACATAATGTATCTAGAATGACAGAATGAGTACAATGTAGCATTTCTGTATTTTTGTGCTAGATTGGAGGAAGGGTGGTTCAGGATATCCTTTTGAACAGGGCTGGAATAGCAAGTTTTCTTGGACGTTGGCCAGGGCTGTGGCAGGTAGAAGGGCAGCTAAGTATTTTATACTGGTGATTCTGCCACCTCCTTTCCCATTTATCATCATGCAGGCCACCTTTTCTTCCCTTGATGATTCTGTAATACGTCTATGTCAACGTTGTCTATGTGAAAAATTAATGTTTCTGAGGAAAGTACTCTGCATTTTGGCCTAGATATAGGTAAAGTTTAACTTCTAGTGATAGAGGAGGAGACAGCATCAGATGAGCAGCCAGCTCTCCACAACCACTTCTTAAGAAATTCTGTTCTAGAAGGCTCTCTTGATTATCATAGAAATGACTTCTGAAATTCTCCATATTGGATTTAGAGTTGTACAAATCACTGGGTACATACAGATGTTACACCTAGATCGATCTAACTAGGGTTAGATTGATCTAAGCACTAATCTTTGTAGACATTTGGAGAGGTTAGAGAGAGCAGACTTGGCTGGCCTGATTTAACTGAGGAAGTGAACTAAAGTAGAGTGGGAACAGGTTAGCCCTGTCTAATGAATGTCTGTACACATTCAGAGCATAGCTCTGGGGCTGTGCTCTTCCTTCCCCCTACCAACTCTGACTGGGTTACTTTTAGCCCCCCGATCCCGCTCAACCCTCCCCTATTCCCCTCCTCTCCCCTGCAGACCTGTTAGCTCCCCTGGACCTGCCATCCCCCCAATGCTGCCCCACCCCCAGCTTGCTTAGATTGGGCTCACCACAGCTCCCCGCACTGGCAGACATCTGCACAAGCAGGACCTAATCTATGATAAACTGTGCGATCACAGATAGGGTCCTGCAACCCCCTGTATATACTCTGTCATACTAAAAAAAGCCCCACAACTCGGATGATTGTGAACCGTTTGAATGAGGTCACTAAGGACACTTTTTGTGTCCTTTGCTTTTACTTCCCCAGTCCTGCTAGGGCAGGGGAATAGTCTCAGGTGATTATGAAGTTGTAAGGATGCTATGTAGTCATCCCTGCTGTTGTGGTTCGGGGTAAGTAACACCTTTGCATTCCTCCTTTCGTTGCATCTGACGCACTATGTCTGCCCTTTAGGTGGTAGATGGAGGAATCTGAGCCCCTTGGAACTTCACTTATGTTGGCCCAACTTTCATTGCTCACATTGCCACCAGGGTTTTTTGGGTTTGTTTGGTTTTTTTCTTCACTTGAAGGGTACATTGTGGAGAGAAGTACACTTGCTCTAAGGGTAAAGTTCCTCTGCATCAACTTTTTGGGATTCCAAGTGATTCATCTAGCCCTCTCTTCCTGGAAGTGTAGAAGTGGTGGAGCAACGTAACCTGGTTTCCTGGGCCAAGGAGATATGGCCAGAGAATGACTTGCCCACAGGGGTACCTTTGTGTTGGTTGGCTGCTTGCAGAGAGCCCTGAGCTACACTCTTTGCTGAAAGCCCGTCATAGGTGACTGCAGGCAATGTGCTTACTGAAGAAAGCCAGTACGTGGTCAGATCAAACAGAGTTTATTTTTACCCAGAATGACGACCAAGTCTGCAGGTGATCTCCTGAATGTATGAAGCCCTGGGGAAAACATTTCTATCTGGTTTCATCCAGAGAAGCAATGAATTAATGCTTTTAAACTTACTCTTTGTGAGTGCTGGCATGTTACTAAAGGACTGTTACAATCACCACTTCCCTTAAAGTCCTGAAAATACAGGAGGTCAGATGGCAAAATGTGTGTGGAGCCTTCTCCGGACAAGAATATGCAGATATCAGGACATATCAATAAAACTCTCCCTGACCCTTCTTTTTTTACCATGGACTTAGCTCTGTGAAATGCAGTTCATCTCGGCTTCTGTGCATGGAAAATAAGAGAGGAGCTGGGTTCAGAGGGAGTAGAAAGAAGAGGTGAAACTCAGTCTTCCTCTACAGCAGAGCTCAGATCATTGTATGTGCTTAGTAAATATGTATTTAGAGCACCAGCTCTTGGATTCAAGAGTGTAAGGGGAGTTTCCCTGAAAATGCTAGTATCTTGTGCGCTTGCATTGAAAACCTAACCTGACCCCAAAGCTCTGCTACCACTCCTTTTCAGTGGAGAAAATTAACATCTCTCTCCAGCTTAATCTGTCCAGATTAGTCCAGGTAATCTTCAATGGCAGACTACACTAACATAGACAGTGACTGTCTCCTGTGCTCCATGGACATTTGTCCATGGGCTACCCTATATGTAGTTTTGACTGTGAGTTGATGTTTTGCCTGGAGCATAGCCACTGCCAGGCAAAAGAGACTATTTAGCACCACAAGTAAGAGTTTGCATGTAACTATGAAGGCCAGGGTTTATAACGTGGCAGATTAACTGCAGATGGCGGCTGACTCCTGAAAAAGGTATGCTCCTATTCCTAATGAATGTGCCCCTTCCTAGCGTATAATGAAAGAATGAAAGAACTGCCCAATCAAATAGACAAGAGAACAATTCCTGTCTTGGAGAGGTAATTATCTTAATTTCCACTAGCAGATGAAACAGGCAAGCAGGTTGGGAGGAGGAGACAACCAAAAAGCCAACAGATTTTTAGCAGAAAAGCAGAAGTTACAGCTTCCCACTTGCCTAACTTTAATCCTAGTGACTAATAACAGTGATCTTCAGCATTGCAGCAAAGGCAGGTTTTTGAAGAGGGTTTTTAAAAAAATAGGATGGCAGATTTACAAACCTTGACAGGTAGGTGTTTTTTTCCCCCCATGAGTGGGTCTTGGAGAAAGTATGAAAACGCTTGAAAGAGGAGAAGCGGGAGAAGTAGGCAAATAAGGCTGCTATCACTGGCATAGAGAATGTGGAAATAAATAGCTCAGTTAAACCAGTATATCTGAGGCCCCCTCTACATGTTACAGGTATCATGCAATTAAGTGGTTAATTGTGCGGTTACCTGAAGTCCTGCTACATGTGTAAAGTACTCATCACACAGCAAAACCTCCAAATAGCTATGAAGTAAGACCTCAGAAATGTTTACTAACTTTATATCAAGCCTTAATTTGCACATATAGCAGGATTTCCCACCCGGCAGCTGACCGTGCTTCCAGCTGCAGGGGTGCACAGTGCCCAGCAAGAAACCCCTGGGCCTGGGGATCTGGAAACTGTGATCTTTAAGGCTTGGGGGTACATGAAATGAATTGGTGTGGTTAGAAGTCCCTGTGCCTGGGAACCCTATCCGGATTGGAGCACCCGGCTGAAGGTGGTCTATGTGCACCCCTGAGCCAGGGAGTTCCCAGCGGACATGGCTCCAGGCGACAGGAGGGAGACTTCTGCAATCTCCCAGCCATGGGAGCACCCCATGCACCCCGATCTCTCTTATGCACCCCTGCAGCTTGGGAGATTGCAGCAGCTGCAGTCTCCCAGGCATGGAGGTGCCACTGGGAGCCCTCACAGCTGGGAGCTCTAGCAACTGAGGGGGCTCCTAGTCACTGGAGCTTTCTTCTTGCCAGTTCAGGGGGAGCCTGGGATCAGGCTCCTCCCCTTGCTCCAGCAATAAGACGCGATGCGTCTGTTCCACAGTCATGTCTCCTGCCATGTGCATTGCGTGGCTGGTGCATGAGATCGCATTGCATCTTTACCTGCACGTCTAGAGGGGGCCTAAGAGTTGGGCAAAAGCTGCAGATACGTTTGCATGTGAATTTTTTGTGGTGAAAGATAAAGCAAATAAATGGGGGGTGGGGCACAAAGATTTTTTAGAACAGCCTTCAAAAAAGATAATCCATCCAAGTAGCGTTCTGAATAGACTTGTGTGGAGACATGTGGCTAATCTGAATGCCGGAGCAGAAGAGATTAAAGTAGAGAAGATTCAGGACGATAGTCTGAATAAGAGTTTTGGCAGTCTGGACGACAGAAAAAGTAAAAGGTAAAGGTTTTGGGGGGTGGGTGGAATAGGTTCAGTCTTCAAGGAAAAGTAAGAAAGGCAGGTTCAAATGTGGGACTAAATGCAGGGAGACCCATTTGTAGGGGAGAAGTAGATTTTGGATAAAGACAAACCTGGATGTAGGGTATGCAATAAAAAGAAAAGGGTGTCCGACCCTGGCAGATGTTTCCTGAAAGAAATGAGGAAGAGGAGGAGCTGACTCATGGGGACAGAAAGGGAATAATCTGGGAA
Source organism: Crocodylus siamensis (assembly GCF_052110815.1). Lineage (NCBI taxonomy): Eukaryota > Metazoa > Chordata > Crocodylia > Crocodylidae > Crocodylus > Crocodylus siamensis. The sequence continues at coordinate 15,164,141 of NC_143396.1, read as the reverse complement.
GTAAGGGAGTAAACAGCAGAGAACAATGTCTTGAAGGACAGAATTGAAGAATTAGGGGTCAGTGCTAGCAGAGGCCACTGAGAGTTTGAGGATAAAGAGACAATAGTGGTGGGTCAGTAAAATTGGCCCATAAGATTTTGAGAGTATTTTCAGGCGAGTGGAGATGGTGGAAATGGATTGTAGGTGTGTATTTTAGTCTCCTGCTTTTTCAGACTGATTTATCCTTGGATTTTGAAACCTCTAATGGGTTCTTCCACTGAGAAAAATTGACGTTATTAATTCTCCCTTTTTCTGTTGATCAAGAACAGCACTTTGTGCAACAAAAGGAAGACTTGCAGTTTGTTTTAATGGACTGATTCATAATATCAACAAGTCACCATGGGTTTTGATTTTGGTTCAGGTCAAAATCTGCCAAGAAGAAAAATCAAAGAAAATTTCACAGTACTTAAAAATAAAATACCTGGCCCAATCTTTTCCACGTGGAGATTTCTTAGTTTTCTAAAGTTTTTTTCATATTCTGCAACTCCAGTTGCACAAACTTTTTCTTATGATTCATTTTATTAGTATGCACAATTTTAATGATCAGTTTGCCACTTTAATTCCTATATTATAGCCTAGGAAGCATAAGAAAAAATAAGTTGTATGTTTATCTTTCATTTTGGATAATGGTATTTTCAAAATGTATGTATGGTAAGGGATGTGGGTCACACTTGTCACAGAGCTTTTTGCTACATTTTTTGTTGCTACAACACAGGCGTACAGATCAGTGGTAGAAGGCAAATGATTCATTTTGTGAGGAAAAATGCCAGCTTATTTAATGGTTTTCAAAGCATGTCTAACACAAACATAAAGAATTTTATGCATTGCTCGTAAGAGCAATAATCTCATATAAACATACGACAGAGTATGGGAAGCAGACATTGAATCACCAGATATTCAAGAAACTTTGGATGGGCCGCAATAAACATCTTAAAATGTATTTGAAAAGCAGCATGGTCTACTGAATTGCATGTGGGGTGAGCAGCCAGGAACGTGCAACTTCTTATTGCTGCTAAACTGATTGACTGACTGTCATCAAGAGCAAATTGCAAAACCCCACCCTGCCTCAGTTTCCCAATATGGAAAATATAAAGTGCTGCAAAAGTGCAAAATATTTATATTTCAACACAGCATGTTGCAGTAACAGTGGGTTAAAATATCGTTATTTGCAAAATAGTTTATTTGGAACAGTATATTTGGTGGCAGAAGTATAGAAAGTTGCCTTATACTTTCGCAGTGGCTGAAAAATCCCTTCTGGAATCACCTGATTAAAATGCATTTTAATCTTTATACATTGTTCCATTTTTCTTTCCTGTTTGGCACATACTATCCGGTACAACTATAAACCAGATCTAAATGAACCAAATATAGTGAGCATTCTCAACTTTGAACATTTTTCGTACAGAGAGGTGCTCACTGCTAGGCTGTATGAAAAGAACGTGGATGCGGGTCTATTAAAGTATTGACTTGGTTCTTTTCCTTTTGGGGATCATTTAGAAAGAAGAAGGTATTTTTCCTTTCGCTTTTGTTCACAGTTTATATTTTTAGATGCTGTTTTCATAGAATGGCTCTGACAGAAAGACACCCTGTTTTAAAAGGCCCATTAAAATAGTGTAAACTGAATGTGCATCTTTGTACTTTTGTTCCTTTTTGGAGTCCTTAATCTCCATAGGCCCCCCGGTAGAAAAGTAGTTTGTCTGTGGTCAAACACAAACATGGTCTAAGGTTTGATTTCTCTTTTGCTTGAGCCCTTTAACAAGTCAAAACACATTTTATAATTGTTCAAACTATAAATGCTGCTTCTTGTGACAGGATGAGCCCTGCTTCCTCACCTGCTGATATCTCATCACACTGTAGTCGGGTGATCCAGCTGCTAAATTCCTTATTTGCTTTGTGTGTCCAGCGTGTGGACACGCATAGTCCAGGCGCCACCTCTGACCAGAGGGACAGGCATAGTGTCTAATACCTACTTCCTTATTGTTGGAACCTGTGGTCCAACTCTGTTTCCACCTTGCGCCAGTACTAACGCCTCTGACTGCCCTTGTAGCCTAAGTACACGTGCTCCCAAAGCCCGACTGGACGCATGAACCATACGGTTTCCAGTGCAACTCTTCATTGTCCACGTGATAGATGTAAGCAAACAGAGGTGGTGGGGATATTCGCAGATATTCCAAACAGCAATGTTTTTTGCTGAACGAAGGCATGAGAAATGCACTAATCAGCGAAAAATATAATACACTGCACATATTTCCTTGCCTCACTTAACTGACAGCTCTTGCGCATTCTTGAGATGGGGAGAGTAGGTCTCCAGAAGACATTTTTTAATATATATTTTTTTTGTTTTTACATTTAGCTTGTGGCTTGTCCCTAAATTATGGATTCTTTGCAGCTCAGCTTGCTTTCTCTGAATGATCAGTCCTTCAGCTAATTCGCATAATAGCTGTGCTCTCTCCAACAAACTTGTCCATTTCTTTTCCTTGCCCTCCTATCACTTCCAGTGTGACTTGGGCTTCCTTCCAGTTTATATGCTCTCTCCCAAACTTTACCTGTCCATTTCAAACTCCAGCCTTCCTGGAAATGAACCTGTTCAAATTGATTCATCTAAGCTTCAGCTAGACTTGTGGTTCCCTAACTTGTACTACCTCACCACTGTCAAACCTCAACATTTTTTGTAGACCACCATGCACCATAATCATTTATCATTTAATAGAAAACCCTAGAAAGGTGCTAATTCCCAGCTGTGAACCACATCATGTAGGTTCACAGACCCACTGGTGGCCTCCAGAACTCAGGTTGGGAACCACTGGCTACAACATCTCTCCAAGACTACCACAACTTTTGTTGCTTCAGCTTTATGGAAATGGTAGAAGTGCTACAAGCACAGTCTCTGACTCTTTCCGTTTCTCCACATAAATACAGATCATCATTGGGCCTAATAACAAGAAGTACAACATCCAAGGTTCATTCACCTCTAGCGCCACCAATGTCATGTATGCCATTACCTGCTTACAGTGCCCTTCCGCTGTTTACGTTGGGCAGACAGGGTGATCTCCTCGAGTGAGAATGAATGAATGCTGATCTGACATCAGCTGCAGCAAGACACAAAAGCTCCATCACTCACTTCAGGATTGCTGTTCTCCAGCAAAAAAAATAAAATAATTAAAACCACTTTGAATTGAAAATTGCAGAACAAGAAATCATCTATAAACTCAACTGTGTTAAGTGTGGTTTAATAAAGAGGGACTATAGATTCTTATCTTATTGCCTGGATTAAGTTTTTGTGACCACCTTTGTTCCTGTGTGCTTACTGCTCATTTGCTTTTCTCTCCTAGTATCACCCCCTCCTCCTCTCTCTTCTCCCGACTATGTCTTTTATATTCTAATTTCTCTCTCCTTTTTATACTCTGCTTTCTGCATATCTTTCACAGCACCTGCTGAAATGAACTTGGTTTCACAGAAGCTTGTGCTCTTTCTACATATATCTTAGTTAGTCTATAAAGGTGCATATCTACTCTGCCTTCTGACTTCAGAAAAACATGGCTAACTGCCTCTATTAATAGATTTATCATCTATGAATTTATCCAGTCCCTCTTTGAACTCAGCTAGGCTGCCTGCCTTAACAACCTCCTGTGGCAGGTAATTCTACAAATTAACTATGTGTTGAATAGAAAAGTACTTTCTCTTGTTAGTTTTAAACCTGTCACCTACTAATTTCAGTTGGTGACCAACAGCTCCCTGTTCACTTGGTCCACACCCTTTCCAGACTGAAAAGCCATAGTCTTTTTGGTCATGCCTGGTATGGCAACTGCTCCATGTCCCTGATCATTTTGCTTGCCTTTGTCTGTATCTTTTCTAAATATCTAATTCTAATTCTACAATAGCTCTGCTATCCTCACCATCGCTGGAAGTGGTCAAGAGCTTGGACAGTCCCTGGTTGGGGATGATATAGGCATAGCTGTGCCTATGTTCTGCCATGAGTATTTCCTATGTTTCTGGGCTTTCCTGTTTGCCCCCTCCCCAACTTTGTTACATGCGTTAGGGTATTGTTAAGGCATTGGGTGCAGTCACGGCTGGGCATTTTGGAGTGTGTCAATATCTTGCTGGGCCCAAAGCCAGAGGTTCCTGGTTGCTTGTTTGCTCAAGGTCAGACTGATCACCGGGGTTTTCCATTTCCCATGGAAAACCAGAGAAAAATGCAGATTTCCCCTTTAACCAAGAAAAATGTGGATTTCTCATTTTAATGGAGAAACGCATGGATTTTGTACTTTGGCAAAGAGCTGTTTGCAGGATGGCGTAGTTCCAGCTTGCAAGAGCCTGGGAGGAGTGGGAAAAGGGTGGTTAAGCAGGGGGAACCATGTCCATATGTATGCACATGACTGCCAGGCAGCCTGGAGGGCAGCTCCTGGTGGTAAGTCAGGTGAGGGGGGAGGGGAGATTGGGGCCCCCATAGGGAGGAAGGGACTTGGGCAGGACTGGGGCTGCTGAACAGCTGGGCAGTGCATGGAGCTTGAGGCCCAGGGCTGGAATGCATGGCTGAAGCCCCGGCAGCAAGTGGGACAGGCCTGTGGGCAGCTCATCTGGAGGGTTGATGGTAGGGCCAGCTCTCCACAGCTGAGTGCACTCTTGGGGGACCAGAGGGGGGAACCTGTGCCCCCCAAACCTGTCCGTGCAGTGTGGGTGGGTGTGGAGGAAAGCTGCCTACTGCAGGCTCAAGCTCCCTGCCCTGCTGCCCTCCCCCAGGGCTTCTGCAGCCCAGTGGGTGATACCTGGTATCACAGGGCGGAGAGGGGCTGGGTGGGGAAGCTCACTGTCACCGCAAACCCTGCACCATCCTGGAGAGACAGCCCTGCCCACCCCACAGCAGCAGGGGTGGCAGTGTGGGGTTGTGCTCCTTGCTGCTATGGGGCAGGCAGGGTGCGCATCACCAGGGCAGCATGGAACCCGCAGCAACAAGGAGCTTCCCCACCCAGCCCCGCTCTGCCCTGCCGTGCTGGGTCCCACACCTGGGCTCAGGAGGCCCCGAGGGAGGGCAGCAGTGCTGGGAGCCAGAGTCCACAGCAGGCAACCTGCCCCTGCCCTGTGCACAGATCTGGTGGGGCACGGGCCCCCCTGCCACTCCAGGAGTGCACAGCAACAGGAAGCTGGCCCCCACCTGAGCCTGCAGCAGGCAACCTGCACCTGCCCCCCCCCATGGGCTCCACTCTGGCCATACTGTCTGTGGGGGAGGGGGAGCTGGGCTCCGTGCTCCACTACACTGCAGCAGCTGTTGCCTCCCACAGGCAACACCCGGGGCTTGGATGCTGTTGTGGTGGGCTGTGGGCCTGGGTCTCTGGCCCCATAGCGTTGGCAGCTGTGGGCCCTCTCTAGCAGAGCTGGAGGGGAGGGGCACCTGCAGGACTGGCAGGGTGTGGGGGGGGTGAGTGACATCAGCGGGGCTTCGGGCTGTGGGAGGAGAGTGAGGGGCACCAGCTGGGCTGGGAGTTGTGGGGGCAAGCGAAGGGCACTGGCAGAGCTGGGGGGCTTTGGCTTGGGAGTGAGGGGCCTGGACCTGTGTTCTGTGAGCTAAGGGGGCAGGGGGAGCTCTGACCCAAAGTCAAATATGACAGTGTATATGACAAACACTTACCTGGCATAGGGAAAAAAGAGGACTAAAGCTGGTACTAGAAAGAGTTAGCTCATCTTCGATGCCCTGGAATAATTTGTAATATACATATTTGTCTTGTTCACTGTGGAAATGGAAGATTTTTCCTGGAAGGGATTTTTTTTTTAAGTAATTAAGAAAAATATTTAAGACAAATTACTGCAGTGTTTCTCATTTTCGTTGGTGATTTAAACTTCACCACTTTTAAAATTCTTTTATTTAAAGTAGAAAAAAATTGAAGTTCCGTTTTTAAAAAGTTTAAACTGGAAATACTACTTGGATTAAATATGCTTTCTGAAATGAGTTCTTGAAAGCACAGTGAAGTGTTTTCAGGGAGTTTATTTTTACTCTCCATTACTTATAACTGTAGAAGGCTGAAAAAAATGATATTTCAGCTACTGACATTGTGTTTTCCAATTGCCAAACATTGATTTTTTTTTCCCCCCTTGTGTTTTGAATGGAGCAGAAATTAACATGCTTGTCTTTACCAATTATGACTTCAACTTACACAGTGCCATATAATGACAAAGGGACTTTGTTTTGTGCACCAGTATCATTGATTGTGTCAACACTGCTTTGTGAATATTGGTTTAACCACCCAGAGAGCTGGAACAAGATTCCTTGAAAATTGCAGACTTTATTACAGCTATAGGAAAAAAGGGGAACAGACGGACATAAGTAATTTAGAAGTGTTCTTCACCTTTTCTTGCAGAAAAATCACAGAATAAGTATGAGGAGAGGAAAAGGAATCTTGTCCTTCTCTGAGCTTGTGTCTGTGCTATTCTGCAGGCAGCCTCTGGGACAGAGATTTTTTTTTTGAGTGTTGAAAGTTAAGGGATGTCTGTCCTCAGATTTTCAAACATTGTTTTGGAAGTGGAAGTCAAATCCTGGGTAGTAGAGCACATTAATGTGGTTAAAGAAAGAAAGAGAAAACAAAGGATTTCTCTGAGAAGGGACTCAATAAAGACATGAGGGTGGGAAAAAAAAGTTCTGAATTACCAGTGATCTAGATAGCGGAGGGAAAGGAAAACAGTCTGGAGTCGGAGCTTAGAAGGGTGCTTTGAAGAAGATCTAAAGCTGGAAAAACAAATAAGCAAGATGTTTTAAAGACGAAATAGTGGCAGCAGCCCAGCTAGCTGCTGTTCTCAGTGGTTTGAATAGTTTGGAATTTAAATCCAAGCTTAGTGCTTTTTAATGCGGTATTTCTAGACATGTAATAATGTTATGTCAGTTTAAAAAAAAAGTTTTGTACGGAAAAAGCATGCTACTGGGTCAGGCAGAAGAATTATAAGACCGGTCACATGGGAAATGGAAATCCAAAGTTAGTAAGCTTAATGAATGATGGATAAATCTTGTGTTCAGTCATAGATGAAGAACATCTATGAAGGCAAATTTTGTAACAGCTCTCCTCTTATCTTGGTGGACAGGCCTAAAATTGAACTGGTATTAGCAGCAGTGCATAAACCAGTGGTTTTCAGCTTTCTGGACTCAAGGCACCCCTCACTGGACTCCATACCATTTGTGAATTGAATGGCACTCAATTTCAAAAACTATTTGATGTTTTACAGTGCTTACCTCTGCTGAGGAGCCAGGCAGAAGGGATAGGGAAGGGACAGGCCTGAGCCTTGGCTTATCTCCTTATCTCCTTACACCTTGCTTATCTTCTCATACCTTGAGACATCCTTCAAAGGATCTTGTACCACCCTGGGGTCCGCTGGTACCCTGGTTGGGAGTGACTTGCATTGAAATCAGTTTGAGTCAGCAGCTGTGCCCCACCATACCACAAGCCCTGGTGACAATCACTGTGGCATAAACCAACTGCTAGATCCATATGGACATCTGGGATTTAGTGGGTTCACACAGGAATGACATTCACAAGCAGGCATTGCAAAACAAACAAGGAACTTGTCTCTCCGTCTGGAAAAGATAAGGTCAGACATTGGCTTCGTGGAATGCAGGGTAGTTCAATAGAAAGGCTTACACTAAATAGCTTTTAAAAATAGGCAGTGTTACAACATTACTGATTTACGTTACTTAAATGAACAAAATAGGAGCTGTGTCCCAGGTATTCTTTTCCGGCTGGAACTTTAAACCATACTTTTGCCAGCTCTTGTGATTCCATAATGAGCTTTATATCATTTGGTGTTTTAGCTGTCAGTCTCACTTTGATTCCAGGCAAAACAGCTGATATACAACTCTACTAATAAAGAATTAAAGGAAGGAAATATAATTTATTAAAGTCATCATAGTTTCATGGAAGAACCGGCTGGGTATCTCTTTTAGTTGAGATTACTAGCATTGCATCATCATGCTAAGGATGATATACTTATGCATTTCATTTGATGCCACATTCTGATTTAGAAACGGCAATAATACAAAATAAATCTGGCACACATTAAATGGATTAACACATAGCTGACTGTTTTCAAAATGTAAGTGGGACATCAGCAAGCTAATGGTTCAAGTGGGATCCCACAGGGAAAGGTTCTTGGCCTTAAACTATTTAGCCATTTTTATCAGTAAACTCAGGGAATATATAAAATGATCAGTGGTAAAGTTTGCAGATGGCATGCAGATTGAGCAAAAGTAGTTGATGAAGGGGATAGTTCCCTGAACAAGGGTAACTTAGATCACCTGCTGAGGTGTGCATAAGGAAACGATATACATTTTAATATGACAAGTGCAAATGTATATTATCTAAGAACAAGGAATATATGTAATATATGTGGAACTCTATCTGTTAAACTGTGGGCACATTTACATGTGCAAATAATGCTATTTGGCTTTACTGCACAGTAAATTTACTACCTGTGTATGCAGTAGATCAATTTCCTGCTCAGTAAGCACCTGCAACACTTTACTGCACAGTAGTACTTTACTGCACAGTAGATTAATCCACTGTGCAGTAAAGTGTCTTGTGTAGACACAGCCAGTGATTATGCAAAGAACTTGTTGTTTATCATAGAGAATCTGCTGATTCAAACTTCTAGCACAACAGTGTGGGCAAAAGAGTGAATATGACCTTTTTCTAAATATCTTCTGGCCCCTGAGTCTCTGTACTGGCAGTGGTATGATCAGTTCTGAAATTCTGTGTGTAGTTCTAGTACCCATAATTCAGGAAGGATGTGGCTAAATTAGAATACATCTAGAGAAGAGTCAGAAGAATGATGAAAGGGCTGGAAAATGTGCCTTACTGTAAGAGGCCGCAGGAGGTTGATCTTATGCATCTTTACTATAGAGAGAAGGTTAAGGGTGACTTGACTGGTTTTGTAAGCAATTGTATGAGGAACAAAACTTTAAGAATGGGCTCTTCAATCAAGATTCAGTGAATGGAAACTGAAATTGGACACATTAGGATAACTGTAGATACAGACTTTTAACACCCTGGATTATTATCCATTGGAACAATTCACATCATAAGACTCAAAGGAAAGGGAGCTCATGAGACCATCTAGTCCAGCTGCCTGCTCAAAGCAGTATCATCTTTAACTAAACCACTCAGCTGAGTGTCTGTCCAGCTAGCTTTTGAAAATTTCCAAGTATGGTGATTCCACAACTTCCCTAGGTAGTCTATTCCAATTTTTGACCACCCACATAGTCAGAAAGGTCCTCTTAATGTCCAACCTAAATTGCACCCAGAGCCATTTAGTCACTTTTGATCTGTTCAAGGTCACCTCTAGCAGTATCTTTAGTGCTCATGTGGATGACTATTAACGAATAATTCCCATGGGGTTGTGGTGGACCCTCCATTATTGTGGTTGCAGTTCTTTTATCGGCTATTGGTTCCATTAGTCCAGCTCACTTGTGCAGGAATGTTGCTTTCAGCAAGCCTGGAAAAGTCAATGGAGAGTGTGCGTGGAAGGCAGAGAAAAGAAGTTAATTTGGCCCATAATGTGGAGTGGAGCTAGATACAGATTACTGTTGCACAGAGTAAGTCCTCCTGAACACATGGACTGTCCAGGAAATGTGGCAGCCCAGGAGACAGTCTGGGTGAGGCAGCAGGAATTTCCAAGTGGGAAAACATTAACAGGCCAGCCACAAGATCCTTGTAAGATCAGTATTAAAAAACATACCTCTTTACTGTGAATAGTTGTCTGCAAGTTTCTGTACATAACACAGAGTTGTTTTCATATCTTAAGCCTCAAGATACTATATATATCAGCCCTCCCCTATTTGATCTGAACTGAAGATGGGGACAAGAGAATAGTGAGGAGGTAGCAATAGCAATCACATCAAATACTGCTGAATGAAGGGGAGACCCTTTGCTCCAGAATGATTTCTAAACAACACCTGGTTCCAGAAGTAAAACTTAGTTAATAAAATGTCCTTCTTCAAAGAACTAAGCAGTTAAAACCCCCTCCATAAATGTGGACTGGAGCAGGAATTATTCTCGATAAAATACGAAAGCTAGGATAAGTAAAGAAGGTTTTTGAACTATCAGTTGCAAGAGGTTTGGAAGGGGAGTGGGCTTGTAGCAATGGGAAGTTTAGGGACAGGTTAGTGTAGTTATGGAGCTTTTGTATAGAGAAGAGAAAGGAACTTGGGCTCTAGGCATCCTTCTAAATTGGGCAGCTCTGCAAAATTCCTTAGCTGCAGAGGGAACAATGTGGTCAGTTAGTTCTGTGACGAAAGAAAGGGAGTAAGTTCCAGTGAATGCTACAGGACTATGTGATCATGCAAGAAAATACAGTATCCATTCTCTTTGGAAGTTGTACCTAATAGTTTAACTCTGTTCACAGTGAATTGAGATGACTGAACACTGGCTACTGTTCTGGAAAATGACTGCGACTGTTAAATAGCGCAAAATGAGCCAATTTCAGGTGCATACGGTCAATGCTAAGAATGCGCTTTTGCTGCAGCCTTCTAATTTGAAGAGAGTTAAGCAAACAAGGGAGATTAACTGATGAACTGGGTTCCCACAGCCCTTGTCTCCCTTGGGGATATATAGTAATATGGGTGGCTTGATGTGTTAGAAAGATTTTTTTTTATTATATTATTTTGAAAGTTTAATACTAAAGTAGAGAGTGCTCAGTGACTTCTGCCAACCAAAACAAAAACATTTACAATGCAACTGGGACCCTTCGGGGGTGCATCAAAAATGCGAGTTTCAGTAATTACTCAAGTATACATGAAGCAGCTGGAACTGCTTTGGGTTATGTTCCTCGCTGATTTGAGATACCGTTCTGAAAATCAAATATGTTTAATGGTTTTTAGGTTTTTCTACAAGAATTTCTGTTCACCCTAATGTGTGGATTAAATTCCCAAAACTTAGGTCATCGAAGGCAGGGCAGGGTGTTGTTGGCACTGGATTTAAGACCCAGATACCTTGTTCCAGACAGACCCAAAATGCTTAGACCAACCATGACCTCTTCATTTGATAATAGGCTAATTTTATTGATACACAGCGATAGCAGAAAATAACACAGAAAACCCTTGCTTTTTGTGGATTCAGCATTCATGGTTTCAAATATTCGTGAATGCCAAGCCTGCATCTTAAATGCACTTACAGGAGCGCCTCAGGAGCTTGCCACCACTGGGCTCCCACTGTTGCTAGTGCAGCCGTGCCTGCCCCCCCAGCCGCCGGGGGCACTGTGTTCATGAACGCAGTGCCATATTTGCAGATTTCACCATTTGTGGGGATCTCAAGAACATATGGCGAGGGTCGCCTGTAATGCAATATCTACCAGTCCCAGGGCTGGTGGTATGTCCTCTGTCCATGGTGGCCTTGGGTTCCCCTCTAGGGGACCCTTTGCTGCTCTGAAATCCTGCCTTGGATGACTCTACATCTCTGGGCATCGCTGATTGGTCTGCCTGTGGTTGTCTTTTTGTCCACGTTCTGTCTTGTCAGCATATTCCTTTGTTCCAACAAACCTATCACATGTACATGTCCTAATTAAGGCCTTACCAGTTTATCCTAATTTGGTTCATCTACCAAAACTGGAAATCCAAAGGGTTCTGCAGCTGGGCACTGTGACCTGGCCAACGTGGCAGAGTCCTTTATATCATGTTAGGCGACACTGTGGTACATATCTTCAATTTCCAAGCTTGTGTGTCTGTTTGCTGCTTACCTGTGTCGGACACAGCGGGGGGGCCTTGAAGAAACTTTGTTACAAACAGACATACAAAAAACTAGAACTCTTGGTTCCAAAATGATACTTTTTATTAGACCAACTGGAAAATTGCAAGAAAATTGTCCTTTTTTGCAAGCTTTCAGGATCAAAGTCCCTTTGTCAGGGTCTGCGGAAAGTATAGATGGTATAAGACAGTAAAAAGTCCCCATAAGTAGGAAATAAACTTCATTTTTGCAAGAACAAGCTGAAGATGGAAGGCTGTCCCTCTGGGTCCATGAGAGTGTCTTTGTGCTCTGTGCTGAGTAGCTCTTGACTTTTAGAAATCAATTAACCCATGCTATTGCCCTGGAATATTGTCCTAATGCAATATCTACTTTAACTGTAAACCAGTTCCCAAAAGCAAACCTCTAAATACCATTTCCTAGCCATCAGGGGTCACCTTGTGGATTATCTTGCTGAGAGACGCATGAGCTTTCATAGGTTACAGACTGCTTCATCAAGTATAGATTGCTGTTTGAGTAATTTCCTATTTATTATATGTTTTGCTGAAAAAAGGTTTATAGGTAAAGATCTGACTGTCATGTATTTCCAACTGAAAGGAATCCATCAGTTTGTAAATAATTTTTCAGGAAGAAGTATTTACATATACTGTTGGTACAAAAATTGCAGAGTTTAGCAGGGGTTTCCCCATTAGAGGTGGGGAAAAGATACTTTGTCCAGTCAGTTTTCATTATGCCTCTCTCCAGTCATTTCCCCTCCTGTTCTGTGGGTTTGTCACAGACCTGGGGAAAAAAAAAAGGAAAATCTGATTGTAAGACCATAAAAATTAAGCCAGGGAACAAGGGATAGGTGTAATAGCTGAACTCTTTATTTATTTATTTATTTTACAAAAAATCATTTATCCCTTTAAGAAGTTATCTTTTTCTGGTTGAGAGAAAAGATCAGATATTTCAGAAACAGAGCGCAAGGATTTTGTAGCACAATTTTCTGAAATGGTCAAGATGTATTTTAAAGTCTGAGGTAAAAACTTGGATTGATGTTAGACACTCACCAGAAGCCTTTATTGTACCGTGATAAAGATTATTTTTTACTCTGTGAAAGCAACTGACATGCACACATTTCCTGAAAACATACTATGCTGACACATTTTTAAATAACTGGAAAGTACGAAACAATTTTCTCTCTTTATAGATTTCCTAAAATATCTCTTGTGAGCCATTTCTTGTTTTCTTGAGGGAGGAGGTAGTAAATGAGTTGCCATGGCAATGCTGTTTCATTTTTACCACTAGTCAATATAGCAAAGTCTGTTTCTACACTTGGCCATTTGTTCCCTTCAATGAGACTCCATTCAGCATTTTTTTTTTTTATTGCATTTTTCAAAGCGGGGTACTAGTGATCATCCTGTTTCACCTGGAATGGCTTTCTGTGCGGGGAGCAACTATACTCAAGTGTGGTGCTTCTTTTTAAAATGGAAAAAAGAAATAGAGAGCTTTTTACATAGATTTTTTTTTTTCATTCTGTAATCGTATTTTGTTGTGTTTATAAAGCAAAAATGATCTGTAAGTACCGGTTGAGAATTGCAAAGTGCCCATTAAATTCAGTGCTTGGTTGAGCAGATGTATCCTACATTAGTGCTATTGTTACTATCTTGCTGTTTTAAAGAGCTATGTGCAATCTCAGGGAATGTTGCGTCAGAAGATTTCTATTAATCATCTGTCTATCAATTGTTTTTGTCACAGGAAAGCGGCAATTGTGAACTTTACTTTTTACCAGGCTCACCACCACTAACAAAAGCTTTTCCTTTCATTGCTGACCCCAAATTCTTCTTACTTTCCTCATAAGGTTTGGGTTCACAAGGTTTTCAAGTACCTGGTCGAATTAAACTAAGGCATGCAAATTACAGTCACTCGTTTAATATTCTCATTAACTCTAAAATAACAGTAGTTACCATTAAAGTATCTATATTTGCTGGTGTTGCCACATAATGGCACCATTATTTCCTATTAGGGGAGGATTTTCATTTCTTTCTGCTGTGTGGGATCTAATGTTCCTTTGCCCAATTTTTCCAAAAATAAATTGATAGGTAAGAACTATCCTTCCTATTTCTTATTTGACAGTCTGATAACTGGGGCCTAAAGTCTAGTTCTTAATGCTGTCTATTCTGTATCGGAAAGGTTTATTTATTTATTTAGATTTATGGAAGAGCTTTAGGTGCTTTTGGCATAGCTTGGATATAATGTAATAATTTCTATCGTTTGTAAGCTAAATGTTTTTAAAACCCAGAGTCCTCCCTATTCAATAATTCTCTCCCATTTTAGGCAACTTTGTAATAAGTACCAAAAAGTACATCTTTAAAATACTCTGTCATACACTCACACTCGCTTCCGTCCTTCATGCACTCTACGTGTCCTTCTAATAGCAGTTGAAAAAAGGCTCAAATTGAATTTCTTGAATTTTGTCCATTTGTGGTAGTTTTTGTGCCCCTCCTTAATTTTTAGTTGAGTTTGAGCCAAGGTGGCAGCATTTCAGTGGTGTTTTCATCTGTGTATATGCTAAAATAGGTGTGTATGTGCTATAGGACATGATCTGAATGAATGCTTCCTTTTCTTGTGCCTAACTCCATTCACCTCCATGGGGTTGTTGCCTGGCACAAGAGTCTGCACATCTGGATCTAGCACAGAATCGGGGTGATATTCATAAGATTCAGGCATGACTTCAACAATTTTTATATCTCAAAAATGACTGTTCCTTTTAAGTTATAAAACATGGTTTTGAGAGACATACACAGTGTCTTTACCCACTTTATTGTTCTAAATACTTACAATAATAAGCCCCACAAATTCCTCCACAGAAGCTATGGTCCAATTTGTCTTTATGTTTTATTGTGCCTCCGTCCTTTGCATAAAATCTAATTAAACACGGATTGTGTGTTATTGATGGCAGTATTCTGGTAGTAGTAGTAATAATAGAGTTTAGGTGCTAGCTGACAGAGCCAAGGGCATTGAGGTATGACCATACAGTTCCTGAACTCCACCATAGAGTGTGTAACAGTACTGCACATAGACTATGTATGGAGTACTATATCAAGCTGATGGCGGGTGTCTTCTGGACAGATCTGTGTGGCTTGGTGTTTTGACTTTTAAAAAAATGAGGTTTATAGTCTTAGTACAAACCACATGTGCCCTGTTGCTCTGTACATAGCCTACTTTGTTCTTGGATTCTCAGAAATCAGAGAATCTGGTGTGGCCAGAGAGCAGCTGAGTTCTTGTTCAGAAGTACTTCCTTTGTCTAGAGTTAAGTTTGTTTTTTAAAAGAAGTATTCTGAAAAGAGGAAAAAAGTGGATGGTACAAGCAGTTTATACCCTTTGTGGGTTTTGTGTTGCAAAGATCTGCTTGTATTTTGCATGTTAAATTAAAATTAGAGTATCTTGTATTCCTCAGTGACTTTATAGCTAACAGTAGTGTAGGCATGGTGTTGTAGATGTGATGGTGCAGAAATTATATGAGAAACAAGGATTTCTTAGGGTGATATTTTTGGGGGGCCAACTATGTAGTTGAGATAAAATTAAGACACGCTTTTGAATGCAAGACATTTTGTCAGCTCTCTGATCACAGGGAGTCAAATACAGAATAGTGAAAAACATCAGAGGCGAGGGGCTGAGAAGTTCTCAGGAGTAGTAGATGCAAGTAGCAGAAGAAAAGAAGCTGATTACTAGGAAATCAAGGCCTATCAAAGGTGGGGGGTGGGGTCAGTCTCACCTATTTTATGTAGAAAGAATTCAGGAGTTGAATAAAATAAAATATACATGTGCCATAAACTTGATATTACTGCTTAGTCCTTAATTCTTAGTGTCCAGCAGCTTATGAATTTTGGTTCCCAAGTTTGCCTTCGAAAGGTGTTAGTGGATTTCCCTTGAGCACAAGGACAGTGAGGTCAGAGGAGAAGCATTTCTGTGAAAAATGTGCTCCTGATGGTGAGTGTATGTCTCCATAGTTTCATAGTTGGTAGGGTCGGAAGGGACCTGAGCAGGTCATCAAGTCCGACCCCCGGCCCTGGGCAGGTAAGAGTGCTGGGGTCTAATGACCCTGGCTAGGTGATTATCCAGCCTCCTTTTGAAGACCTTCAGGATAGGAGCCAGCACCACTTCCCTTGGAAGTTGGTTCCAGACCCTAGCTGCCCTGACTGTGAAGTAGCACCTCCTGATGTCTAACCTGAACCTACTCTGTCAATTTATGGCTGTTATTCCTAGTCACTCCTGGTAGTGCTCATGGCAACAGGGTATCTCCCATTCCCTGCTGGTCCCCCCAGTAAGTTTATAGACAGCCACCAGGTCCCCTCTCAGCTTTCTCTTGTGGAGGCTGAACAGGTTCAGGTCCCGTAGCCTCTCCTCATAGGGCCTGCCCTGCTGTCCCTGGATCACGCTAGTGGCCTCCTCTGGACCCTCTCCATGTTGTCCACATCCCTCCTGAAGTGCAGTGCCCAGAACTGGATGCAATACTCCAACTGCAGCCTGACCAATGTCGCATAGAGGGGGAAGTATCACCTTCTTGGACCTGCTCGCGTTGCACCTTGGACCTGCTCATGATGCATCTTTTATATTTTTTTCTGTGAAAGTTCATTCTGATATGTGGTTGTTGTTTAGTTTCACCCACATATTTGCCTTGAGGGCAGTTGGTCATTGGATCAGGTATATTACAGTTTGGGAAAAGCATGTGTAGGGACCCATGGGTTCTGATGAGTTGTTTTGTTTTGTTTTGTTTTTTATAGGGGGAGTTGATAGTAGCAGCAGTGGAAATGCGCTCACAGGTTAAGCATTTCTTGCTAAAGCCAGGCTGTGTTCCACTTTGTCTGTTGGACAACGGAGAGTTTGCTTCTGATGATGTATTAAGCAAGGTTGGGAGGCTGTTTGAAAGCCAAAAGCAGAGGGGCTGAGAATATTTCTCTCAAGGTCTGATCTTGTTGAGTATATAGGCTGTAGTTGTTTGGTGATTCTCTTGATTAATTGCAGAGGGGGTGCGGAGGGTTGGTGACCACCAGGGATGTGTGGTTGCAGGGGTGTGTCTGTTATAGCAGGTTACTGTGGGGTATTGGGACAGTGTGTTCAAACGTATGGTCTGTTTTTTCTACTGGTGTGTCCTTGTTGTATAAAGGCAGATTTTAGACTGGTTCGGTGGGCACCATGAGCGTTCTCATCTGAGCAGATGCGGTAGTAACTTAGGGCCTGGCTGTAGGTAGCAGCTTTTTTGATGTTCTTGAGATGATTGCTGGTCTTGTGGACATAAGTCTGTGGTGGTTTGTGGGCTTGTAGGGTGCCATCCTGGATATGGATTGTGGTATCTAGAAAGTTGTTATTAGTGTAGGAGTATTCCAGAGAAAGTTTTGACTGAGGGAGGATGGTTGTTAAACCTGCAATGGAAGTCAGTAAGTGAGTGTTCGGTCCAGGTAATGAAAACAGCATCTATGTAAGTATGTAGATATAGTGTAGGTTTGATGGTGAAGTTTTCTAGAATTTTTTCCCTCCAGGTAGCTCACGAAAAGGCTGGCATATTGAGGGGCATCTCTGTGCCCATGGCTTAGAGGAAGTGACAACTGTTAAAAGTGAAGTTGTTGTGGATGAGATTGAAGCGTGTGATTTGTGCCACATGCTGCAAATCTGAGTCTATTCTATAATCTTGAGGGTTTGTGACAAGAGTGGCACCATCCAAATGAAACTTGGTTGATTCAGAAAAGTGATTTTTAGTGTGACTGTTGCTTTTTGTTTTGTTTTTGTTAATATCTGTCATGCCCAAACTGTTAAAAGTAAAATAAATAGGAAACAAGCTACTATCTTGAGCTGAAAAAGTTGCTTTTGGTGATTGTCTCAGTCTGTGGTTGTCAGTGATTGTCTCAGCCGGTGGCAGTTGCCATTAGAATTCATTGTTGCACACTTTTTAAACTGTAGGGATAATAGTTCTCAACAAATTTCAACTCCATTGAGTAAGTTTCTATATAGTTATAAATTATATAATCAATAAAGAGATTATTCTTTTCTCTATTTTCATCATGCCGCGATGTACTATAATTTTTAGTTAGAAATACCTAGCATAAGAACATTAAAAGAATCCAATAAGTATAAAAAAATCCTTTACAAAATGTCAAGAGGCACTTAAAAGATTTAATAGAAAGGACTCGGGAAAGAAAATAAACTTTAGTTTTATTGTCTCTTCTTGGCATTTTTTGTGTTTTTTAAGACCATTTCTCTATTGATGCATGTGAAGTTTTATACAAAGAAAAGAATTGAATGCAATACAATATAGAAGTTATATTTTTGAAAGGTTAGTAGGTAAAAGCTTTCCTTTTTGTTCCCTTTAAGGTACTTGAAAGTAGCACTTATTACTTTCCATGGTCATCCCGGGTATAATAATAGCGAACAGCTAAAGAGTAACTAAAAATAGTAGCTCTAGCTATAGCTTTTTGCATGCCTTTCTTACATCCATGCTTTAAGTGTTATTTTCTGATAGTAGTATTTGACTTCTCTATGGAAATATATGTACCTGTCTCTCTCTCTCTCTCCCCCCTCCTCCCCCTCCCCCCCCCCCCCCCCCCCTCCGGTTTCAACTTGAAATATCCCTAGGGATTTTTTGGGACAAGAATCAAGAATTAATACTAAATTCTATGTATACACCATAGCTTTTTGCCGTTTAAACAACTGTGTATATTAATCTAGTTTAGGCAGAGCTCATTAGTTAAGTTGTGAACAGTAGATTGCAAATATATGATAATTTTACAAGAAAGTACTCCTTAAGGCCCTAATTCAACCATGTACTCAAGCACATGATTCAATATGACTTGAACACGTGCTTAAGTGCTTTGTTGAATAAAAATGAACTGCAGAATCTAGTACTAAATGAATTTAAAATATTCTGGTAATGTATTGGTCAATGCTTATTTTCTCTCCATTTGGTCAGCATGTGGTTTATCTTCTTTGAGCACTGTTTTTATTCTCAGCTTCTTATGACCTTATATTAAAGTTTTGTGAGAGTTGGAGATAGTTGGCAGAATTTTTTAAAACTCAGCACAGTTATTTATTGTTATGATTTAAGTTAAAAATAGATCCTAAATCTGCCCTTGTGATTTGACAGCTACCTGAACATATGAAGACATTTATTCATATTACTGCAGATTCTGATCTTTAATTAGCAGCATTTCTGACTCGCTGTCCATTTTTAATAAATGTGATCAATTCCCAGGCTTTTAAAGTAGAGATAATTTGCTCAAAACACAAAACATTTTTTCTTAATCGATGTTTAAATTCTTAAACGTATGACCACCCTAGCCCACAATATTAATACAAACTTAAAACCAAAATTTTCGTTCTCTTTTTTTAATAGGAAATAAAAATGCTATAAAGATAAAATTACTGCAGCAAAAGCTAGGCTCCAGTTAGTCTCTGCTTTGTTGTTGTTTAATGGGATGGGAGAGAGGTTAGCAGCAGAACCCTGAGTGTTTTGCAGTCTCACTACTGGATATTGCTGTGGACATTGCTGCTGAGATGGCAAAATGAAAAGAGCGAAGTGTATAGAAAGAAATAAACATGACATTTCAGTGAACTGACTTCTGCCAAGTGAACTGCACATAACTCTGAGCTAGCTATTTACACAAGGAAAGGAACTACATTCATATCTAATCTGACTCCTACATTGAGGAAGTCTATGGAAGATGTGTAAAATCAATTTTCCACTGAGTTCATGACTGCATGCAGATTTCTACAGAGTACAAGCTCAGACCAATTTATCTTATTTTGTTTATCCTAGGGCATTGGAAATTAGACAACAATATCAAAGAAATACCATAGAGTCCCTGAACCCAACAATAACCTTAAAACTCAGATTTTACAATACATTGCTACAGGACTTAGTGTTTCTGGTTTAAAATAAATTACAGAACAAGGAGCAGAAGTAGCTGCTCTGATTATAGAACTCATTCTCCTTCTACTAAAGTGACTGTTAGCCGGCCCCCACACTTTAAAAAGCTGGTATACACATTTAATTAAAGGCCCAGTAGTAGAATAATGTCTCTTAAACCAGGGGTTGGCAATCTATGATCTGTAGGCTGCACCAGCCACAAAGAGCTTGGAACCAGCCTGGAAAAGTATAATCCTGCTCATGGGGAGTATATGGGGCAGAGAGGGATGGGGAATCATTGATGTGGCCTTGTATGAGTAAGAGACTAGACTAGCCTCTTAAAGGAACCATGTTCTCAAGTCACCTCCTGCCACCCAAATCCTTTCTCCTCTGAGGCTGAAGCCTGGTCTCTCATTCCTTACTACAGTTTAATTCATCCTTGCTGCCGAACGAGCTGTTCTCCATTGGTGTTACCCATGCCTTTTGGTGGCACTCATTCAGCAGATGCTACATTAGAGGGGTGTGGGAAACCAGTCTTTGGCACAGAGCAGCCTCGACTAAGGTAGGCCCTAAGATGCTTAATGGCAATATGGTATAGCATTTGCTTGATCAAAGTTTGTGCAAGTGAAAAGAGGCAAAGTAAGAGCAACCGAAAGATTGCCAGAGGTTAAAATAATTTAAGGAAGTAGGCTAAAAGCAGATAGGAGAAAATAGATAGTAGTAGAAAATAGGCTAAAGGTTGTTCAGAGTACATTTAGGGGTTTTATGCTAATTAGATCTGGTTTTAGTTGAGACATAGCTTACACAGAGAATAAAAATAAGCATATGAATATTAATTAGAGATCTGAAATAAGGAATAAAAATAGGCATATGAATATTAATTAAAGTAGAAACTATTAGAAACATTTTTACATTTTTGTTAACCTTGTTTAGTAAATGGTTTTAATACTTAGCCCAGCAATAAAGTATAAAAATTCAGGTCTACCTCAGACTTTTACACTCTTCAGTCTTGAACAACAGTTCTTGTTGAATTGCCCACTTGTAGGTGTACCCAGTTAATGCTTTTTGAAACTTGGTTTCTGAAACCTAGGTAAGAAGTCCTTTTTCCCTTATAGGCTACCCACTAGGGTGTGTGAAATAGGCCATATTCAATTTGGATTCAGCCCGAATTGGGGGCAGTGATTCAATTAATTGATTCAGATCACTGTCCCCAATTCAATTCGGCCAAATCCAAATCTGAAGATTCAATGCTGATTCAGAGAACCAGCAATTCGGCTATAGATGCAACTTTAAATGTTTTTTCTACTTAGCTCAAGGTACAAGGAGTGGCTCATGAACACTGTGATGTTGGGGGAAATGGAGCATCCCAGAGGAGTGTGGAGGATGAGGGGCGTGCTTGCCAGCAAACTTGGAAGTGGACCAGAATTACTTCCGATCCACTTCCAGGTCTGCCATTGAGCATGTGGTGGTGCCCCCCCCACACTCCTCCAGCTTGGGGATTGGCCATGGGGGGACCTTGGGTACCCCCCGACCCAGGAGGCCCCAGTTGTTGGGGCAGGGGGGCCTCCCAGTGCACTCCCCAGCAGACCTGGAAGTGGACCGGAAATGCTTGTGGTTCACTTCAGGGTCTGCTGCTGAGCACACTGGGAAGCCCCCCATGCTCCTGTGGGATGCTCCATCTATCCCACCATTGCAGCATTTATGAACCACCTGGTACCTTGAGGTATGTAGAAAAAACATTTCAAGTTGTGTCTATATCAGAATCATCGAATCTTTCCGAATATCTCTGAATTGATTTGGAGGGTTCAGAGAGATTAAACGGTCTCCTGATTCAATTTGGATTTGGAGATTTGGTGACCAAATCAGGCCGAATCTCCGCCGAATCAAATCAGGGACCGAAGCTTCACACAGCCCTATTACCCACCTGTTGGAGGCTTTCCTATGAATAACACTTAAGAAAAATTAGTTTAATTTCTTTTAAATCTTTATAATATTGCTTTTTCTTTGGCTTAATGCACATTTTATAAATTCTTATCATTTCATAGATTTCATAGACATTAGAGCTGGAAGGGACCTCGGGAGATCGAGTCCAGCCCCCTGCCCAAAGGGCAGGAAGTCAGCTGGGGTCATAGGATCCCAGCAAGATAAGCATCCAATTTACTCTTGAAGGTGTTCAATGTAGGTGCTTGAACCACCTCCGCTGGCAGACTGTTCCAGACCTTGGGGGCTTGGACAGTAAAGAAATTCTTCCTTATGTCCAGCCTGAAACAGTCTTGCAGGAGTTTGTGACCGTTCGACCTCATCATCCCTTGGGACGCTCTTGTGAACAAACGTTTCCCCAGATCCTGGTGGTCACCCCTGATAAACTTATAGGTGGCCATCAGATCACCCCTGAGCCTGCGCTTTTCCAGGCTAAAGAGTCCCATGGCTCTCAGTCTGTCATCGTAAGATCTGTTTTCCTGACCTCTGATCATGCGCGTGGCTCTCCTCTGGACTCTCTCAAGCTTCTCCACATCCTTTTTGAATTGTGGAGCCCAAAACTGGACGCAGTACTCCAGCTGCGGCCTCACCAAGGCCGAGTACAAGGGGAGAATGACGTCCCGGGATTTGCTCGAGAAGCATCTATGGATGCAAGCCAGCGTTTTGGTCATTTTACTAGCCGCAGCATTGCATTGCAGGCTCATGTTCATCTTGTGGTCAATGATGACCCCCAAGTCTCTTTCTTCTGTAGTGCTAACCAACGTAGCACTGCCGAGCCTGTAAGGGTGCTGCAGGTTTTTCCTCCCAAGGTGGAGAACCTTGCATTTTTCGGTGTTAAACACCATGAGGTTCTCGTCTGCCCATTTGCTGAGCTTGTCCAGGTCAGCCTGGATCACCTGTCTGTCCTCTGGTGTGGATGCTTTGCCCCAAAGTTTGGTGTCATCGGCGAACTTGGCCAGTCCACTCCTGACTCCAATGTCCACATCATTAATGAAGATGTTGAACAGTATGGGTCCCAGGACAGAGCCTTGAGGGACCCCACTGGTCACAGGGCACCACAATGAGCGACTGCCATCAATCACAACCCTCTGGGTCCGACCACGGAGCCAATTTCCCAGCCAGCGGATTGTGGTGGAGCCAAGGCCACAACTGGCCAGTTTCGCCAAGAGGTGATCATGGGATACCAGATCAAAAGCTTTTTTGAAGTCAAGATATATGACATCAACCTCTTCTCCCTTGTCCAGGTGATAGGTCACCTGGTCATAGAAGGAAATGAGATTGGTCAAACAAGACCTACCCGCAAAAAACCCATGCTGGCTATCCCTTAGTATGTTAGCCTGGGCCAGTCCCTCAAGGATGGACTCCTTAATAAACTTTTCTAGGATCTTCCCCAGGATAGAAGTCAGGCTAATGGGCCTGTAGTTAGCCGGATCCACTCTCCTCCCTTTTTTGAAGATCGGCACCACATTGGCCTTCTTCCAGTCTTCAGGCACTACACCAGAGTGCCAGAAGTTTTCAAAGATCCGTGCCAGGGGCTGGGCTATGACACTCGCCAGCTCCTTGAGTACCCTGGGGTGCAGATTGTCAGGGCCAGCTGACTTGAAGTTACCCAGCTTCTCAAGGTGTTCCTTCACGAGGTCAGCATTTATGGAGGGTAGGGGATCCCCCTTACCCAGATTTCCCTGTCCCATAGCAGGCATGGGCATCCCGTGTGACTGATGAAAGACTGACGCAAAGTACCTATTTAATAGGTTGGCTTTTTCCTGGGCGTCAGTTGTCAGTTGCCCCATCTGGTTTAGCAGGGGTCCAACATTGCCCTTGCTTTTCCTCCGGCTCCCCACATATCTGAAAAAGGACTTTTTGTTATCCTTGATGCTTGAAGCTAGTTGGAGTTCAGTTGCAGCCTTGGCTTTCCTGGTTTGGTCCCTGCAGGACCGGACCAGCGCGGAGTAATTCTCCTTGGAGGTGAATCCCGTCCTCCATCCTTTGTAGGCTTTCCTTTTTAGCTACAGGAGGTCTGCTAGGTCCCTGGAGAGCCAGGGGGCTGCTGTGCCTTCTTGCTGCCTTTCCTCCGTGTTGGGATAGATTTAGCTTGTGCACTGAGGATTGCTTCCTTGAGAAGCAAGCACTCTTCTTGAACTCCCCTCTCCCTGGGGTCACGGTCCCTGAGGGCCTGACCGACTAGCCTGTTGAGCTTGTCAAAGTCGGCTTTTCTGAAGTCAAGGACTTCTGTGCTGCTGACTGACTTGCCAGCTTTACGGCGGATGGTGAAGGTGATCAGCTCGTGGTTGCTGTCACCCAGCTTCCCATCGATCACTAGGTCGCCGATTAGGTCGTCCCCTGTAGCCAGTACCAGGTTGAGCAGCGCTTTGCCTCTCGTTGGCCTGCAGACTTCTTGAGTCAGGGAGAGGTCATCCACGCACGAGAGAAAGCTTTGCGACTGCTCAGATTTTGCTGAGTGATCTTCCCACGAGATGTCCGGGTAATTGAAGTCACCCATGACAACCAAGGTCCTGGAGCAAGCGGCCTCAGTCAGTTCCCGGGCGAACTCCTGGTCAAGCTCAGGACTTTGAGTGGGGGGTCTGTAGTAGACTCCCACCTTTGTGTCCCCTGTGCCGTATTCCCCACGAATTTTTACCCAGAGGGTCTCTAGCTGTCCATGCCAATCGCCAGCATCAGCTTGCAGGGACATGTAGCTTTCCTTGACATAGAGAACTACACCCCCGCCCCTTTTGCTTGATAGGTCTTACCTGTACCTAGTCATTTAGATCTTATTTGTATTTCCTTATTAAATTTGCTATTAAAAATGTATTTACATTTATGTCTGTGGTACTGGTTCTTCAACCCTTTCTTGGTTCCGAGAAAAATTCTGGGGGTCAACAGCAAAGAGGGCAGAGGAGTGAAGTGGCCAGGTTTGAAAGTGTTGGCCCACTGCTCTAAAAGGTTGCTGACCTCTGCCCTAGTCCATTCGCATGATTCACTTTAAGTAAAAGACATTCAGATATTTTATATTATATACACCCATTAGAATAATAGTCTTCTTTGTTAAGCAAATAAGATAAATAATTGCCAATATAACTCCTTACAGTGTCAGTATTTGATGAATACTGTGCTCCAGTTATATTGTAATGTTTGTTTTGGAAGATGTAATTGTAGAATTCTGCAGATTGTAACGTGAGAACATTTACAATATTGCAGTTTAAAGATTTCATACAATTTAATGTTTACTAAGTTTCATCGTGCAATTTGTTTGGAAACGATTAATTTCAACACTTTTGTATAAGTAGGAAAAGTGAGTTAATCCTTTACTACTATGGTAATTTTGTCTATGGAAAGCCTAAAAATACGAAGTTTATAAACACTTTGTGAATAAGAATCATAAGAATGTAGGTTTGGAAGAAACCTCAGTATATCTTTTACTTCAGCCCCTGCAGTGAGGCAGGATCAAGTACGTCTCGGCCAACCCCAGCAGATGCTTGTCTAACTCATTTTTAAAAAAACTTCAGTTGAAAGTTTTAAATGCAGGTGAGGTCCTTAGACCAACATGGCTACAACCAAAAACCCAGCAACATTGAACAAAAAAGAAAAGTCTAAGGGTGGTCTTATACTGCAGTTCAAAGGTGAGGCTACAGCTTATGTAGATGTATCCAATAGGGGTGTGCGAAATGGACTGTATTAGATTTGGATTTAAATGTTTTTTCTACAGACCTTGAGGTATCAGACGTGGCTCGTGAATGCTGCGATGGTGGGGTGGATGGAGTGTCTCACAGGAGTGTGTCCCTCCCCACTCCCCCTGTGTGCTTGGCGGCAAACCCAGAAGTAAACCAGAAGTATTTCTAGTCCACTTCTTGGTCCGCCATCGAGCTCATGGGAGACCCCCCCCCCCCCCCCCCCCCCGCACCCTCCTAGCTCAGCTGTAGGCAGCAGCGGGAGACCCCGGGTGCCCTCCCAGACCCAGGAGGCACTAGTAGCAAAGCCAGGAGCCAGGAGGAAGGTCCCTCGCATGCTCCCCAGTGGACCCAGAAGTGAACTGGAAGTGCTTCTGGTCTACTTCCAGGTCCACTGCCAAGCACGCTGGGGACCCCCCGCGCTCCCATAGGATGCTTCATCCACCGCACCATCTCAGCATTCACAAGCCACCCGGTACCCTGAGGTGTATAGAAGAAACATTTAAAGCTGTGTCAATGTCTGAATCATCAAATCACTCTGAATCGATTCAGAGGGTTCTGATTCAATTCAGAGAGATTAAAGGGTCTCCTGATTTGATTCGGATTCAGAGATTCGGCTGCTGAAATGAGGCCGAATCTCCCTCGAATTGAAGCAGCGACCCAAGTTTTGCACAGTCCTAATATCCAAGGCAGCTTTAAACAAACTAGCTCAAATACAGGAAGCCATGTAGCCAAGGCAGTACAGCAGTCAGTGTAGGAAGCTGAATATTTACCTAATTTCTCAGATGAATTATGCAGCCTCACTGAACTCAATGTTGCTGTGCTTATATTGTTGTTGGTACCCTAGCTTTGCCTAGTCAACATAAGCAGCAGTCACCATACCCTAAGTCAGTGTAGTATGTGTAACGTGTAGTAAACTCCATGTTCAAGCAGCACATTTTTTATGTTGTAGGAATAACAAAAGCTTCCAATTTTCCAGTAAACACACTATGGAATGGCAAAAGTAATGTAATAGAAAGAATTTGCTAATTATTTGAAACAATAATTAACTTTGTTAATTAATCACAGAGACCTATTTCTCCACACTCATTAGACAGGCTGTATTAGGGGGACTGTAATAAAGATGGGACAGTTCCTCCGGGGCGGGGGGAAATCCAGTTAAAACCTACACTATGACTGCATGCGTCTTTGTCTCTGCACACAACAGTCCGTGGATATATTAAGCCTTTGTCTAGGTAGTGAAGCCTATCAACTTAGCAAAGAGAAAAAAATACTCTTTCTAATGGTTGTCTAGCAGTTTTCTTTTATGGGTCTTTAAGTCACTGTTCTAGGGTAAGTAGACTTAATGGCTATAGTCAGCTTTTTTGGGAGCACCCAAGACAGTTTGAGCAAGAAAATTACCGGCCTGAGAGAATTAGCGATCTGATCTGCTATAACCTGGTTTTCTTCTGTTCCTGTAATTTAAGAGGAAAGACCACCTAATTTGGCTTGTAGGGAAACCTGAGATCACACAAGACAGCATCTAGGAACAAGGAGTGCAGGCCATAACTACCGAATAGGAGATTATATCCTAGAGAGCAGTGCCAGTGAAAAGGACATTAGGGGTCACAATGAACAAGCTGCTGAATGTGAGCTCCCAGCACATGGCTGCGTCAAAAAAAGGCTAACATGATCTTTAGCTGTATGCACAGGAAGGTAGTGAAGAAGAGTAGGGAAGCGATTTTGCCTCTCGATACCACTTTGGGTGAGGCTGATACTAGATTTCCTCCAATTCTTTTGCCTACATTTTAAAATGAATATTGAAAAATTGGAGAGGGTGAAGAAAAGAGCCACAGAAGCAGTTTGAGAGATGGAAAAAATATCTTCCAATAAGAAACTAGAAGAGTTCAATTTGTTTATCTTGGCAAAAAGAAGAGGACCTGATTTCTTTATATTAGAGTTTTTACAGGGTGAAAATACTGGGTACTAAAGAGCTTTTTAGTTTAATATTGAAAGGCATACCAAAAACCAATGGCTGAAGATGGAAGCAGACAAGTGTAAGTTAGAAATTACGTACATATTTTTACCAGTGAAGGTGATTAAGCCACTGAAAAAATGGCCTAGCAGCACAGTGGATTCTCTGTCTCTTGATGTCTTCAGATTGAAAGGCCTTTCTGAAACAGTACATTGTAGTT
This sequence comes from Crocodylus siamensis, assembly GCF_052110815.1. Taxonomy (NCBI): domain Eukaryota; kingdom Metazoa; phylum Chordata; order Crocodylia; family Crocodylidae; genus Crocodylus; species Crocodylus siamensis. The sequence goes on along the minus strand of NC_143396.1, from coordinate 15,136,684 downwards.
AAATTAAGATGATCAGGTTTAGCACAGGGATAATGGGTAACATCCTGTAATGTTCAGGAAAGTAGTCAAGATGATCAAATAGTCCCTTTGGCTTTCTACAAATTAAATATGTATGTTATCCATCTGTCTGCTTTTAAAGATCCTTGTTTATTTAATGCTAAATCAGCAGCAAAAAAAAAGACACTGTATTTTAAGAATTATTTTATTTCATGATCATTGGTTGCAAGTTCCCAAAGTTAAAAAAAAAAAACAAAAAAAAAAACAGTTGTGCCTGCAGAGTCGGAAAAGGATTGTTAGAAATGGGACAGTGTACCTGGGACCCAGCATATGAGTGGTAGAATCGGGAGATTCCACCCCAAGATCGGTAATGACAACAGATCTGACACATGAGGGGTGTTCTCCATGAGACCAGAAAGGGGATATTGCTATAGAGAGATCTTATAATCCTGATGCTTAATCTCTTTATGTTATTATGTGCATCACGCCGTGGCATATTCGGTCCTTGGCTTGTGTGGTCTCTTCTACAGATTATTCAGTTTAATTTAACAATTGTATTTCTATCACCCAAAGGGTAGAATTGTTACTGCAAAAGACACACCTGTGGACAGAAGAAAAGATGTAGCGGAGAATTGGTGTTGCTGACTGCATATGCATATGTGCGTAACTGCTAATTATAAGTCATTTTAGTATAGGAAATAAACGCATCGTTATATTCGATGCAAGTAACAGAATCAAAAGCACCCTAGGTTTTGTACCAGTTACTGCTTCTACTGTGGCTGATCATACACAATCAAGTTTATCAATCAGTCTATTTTTAACTGACCTCATCAATACATTGCAATAGCGTTCTCTGCAACGGTAAGATTTAAAGGTTGTACAAATAACTATTAGCATTTAAATTGTTTTAGAAAGTTGCCTTTTTCATCCATTATCTTAAAAATGTTCTGACCTTTCATCATCCAGCATAAGTAACAGAGAAAGTAAAGATTTAAGCAAGTAATAAATTCACTGCTTCCTAGCATCTGGTTCAGGAGTGGATGTTGGTGAATTTTGCCCTCTTGATGGCTCTTGTCATTGAAATATTAGACATGACTGGGGAGTTCAGTCAGTACAAGTGCTTCGGTAGTATTCAGTACATTGAGAAACCCCCAGGGTTGACACGGGGGAGAGCTTCTCCGTTTCAGCTGGCTGAATGAACATTCTGATGATTCCTTGTACTTTGGAAGGAGCCAGCTGTTAGGCTGTAATTCTTTCATATGTCTCAGGGAAGACTTTTTTCTTTAGTGTGACATCTTTCTGTGCGGAATCTTTTATTAACTTTCCTTCTGCGTCTCGAATAAGTATGTGTTAGGGGAAAGCATGCTAATATTATTCCTGGAAAAAAAGTAAGCAAAGACATTCTCAAAAATTAATTAATCTCTTAAGAAGTGAAGTAAAGGCTTAGAAGGGATTTGGTTTTCTAGAGCTCTTCTGCCTCAGTTGTCCTAATTTGTTACTTACTAAATGTATACATTTATTTCATGGAGTCCCTCCCTACCCTGGGGGTCTTCAAGCGAAGGCTAGATGTGTATCTAGCTGGGGTAATGTAGGCCCAGCACTCTTTCCTGCTTATGCAGGGGGTCGGACTCGATGATCTATTGAGGTCCCTTCCGACCCTAGCATCTATGAATCTATAAGTGTTTGCTTATTGGTCATTTTCAATAAACCCTTATTTACAGATTTCCTTTTTTATCCATGAGACATGACAGGAGGACAGCTGTCAGTGTGCCCCCTCAGTTGCTGTTTTCTGTTTTAAAACAGCTTCTTTTTAGTCTTTTCAGCAATTGATGAAACCTTATGTTTCAGCCTATAAAATGAAACTAGGTTTGTTTACTTCCTCACTCCATTTGCAACTTACTGTCCACTATTATTGATATGGGAACTCTTAACTAAGTGGTTACTAGCTGCTTAAGCACTTGTGTAAATCTGTTACAATTTTCATTCATTAATGAGGAACAAGTCACTGTGGGGGAAGATGGGTTGCAGGGATTGTTTTTGTTTTAATTTTTACCACAACCCCTAACTTGGGATTATGAACACTAAAATAGAAACAAACTAAGCATTAATTCAAGATAATTATACCTTTCTTAAGACTTATACATTCTTTGTACTATAGAAAATAATTATAGTGGTAAAAGTTGGTGTGCATTTTGGATTAGAAGCATGCATTCTTATTTTTGGTTGTCAAAACCAAGATATTTTCAAGATGTTCGTGGGTTACCAGTCGTCATTGTTGGTTTTATGTAATGTGTGTGTGTGTCTGTGTGTATATATGTATATATATAAAATCACTTTTTATATCATATATATATATATATATATAAAAAAAGATACATAACTACACACAAGTAGGTACATTGATGTGTGCGTGCACTGTAGTATTGAGAGAGTTTCCAGTAACAAAAAGAATATGTTTTATTCTTTTGTTGATTACCATGTGTTTGCAGTTAAACGTAGGTATAATCCTCACACTATTGCAAAGAAAGGCAGATATATTTTTTGTTTTGGCAATTTACTTTTTCAGTATCAGAGTTCAGGAGTAATGAGATTTTCCAGACAAAATTTCATCATTGTAACAAACAAAAAAGTGTATTGCAAAACAGCTTCTCTTCTCAAAGAGTGACACAACCATGTACTCAATATGTCGTATTCCACTCCCAGTCTGTCCCATCTTTCACATGGATGAAGTTCTTCCAAGGGCCACTGCAGAGAAATAATCTGGAGCTATCAAATAGCCTTCTGTGCTCTTTGAACCTAATTTGGACCAGATGGTGAAGTATTTGAAACTATAAATATGCTTGCCAAAGAAGCCAGTGACTTCAGCTTTACCTTCTCATCAGAGTTTGGTGGCTAAGGCAGCTGTTGCTCAAGAGAAAACCTGCTGTGTGCAGGAAACTGCCTCCTATCTGAGCTAAGCGTAAACAGTAGATATTTGAAACATTGGTCTAGTTTTCTTCTCATTCAAAATGTGCAATGATTCTACTTCTAAGAAGCATAAGATACTTGAAACAAAGGAGCAACTTGTTAAGGCTTTTTAAAATACCTTTGAGTCTGCTGCCAATGTAAAATAACATTTGTCTACTGTATTTACATGAATTGAAGACAAGGTATTTTCCCTATTCAGCGTGAGGAAGAAGAAACCTCATCTTGGATTTGAGTCCCAACCAGGGCAGGTGCTGCTGCAGCTCCAACCCTGGCTCTGACTCTGGCCCTGCGTGGGGGAGGTGTGCAGCCATGTACTGCAGGGGAAAGGGTAGCGCGCACCTGGGAGACCATGCAGTGTGGACATGGGGAGTGCCGGGGACATAATGTGCAGTGTGTGTGGAAGGGAAACACGGGGAGTCTGTGGGATGTATGGGGGGAGGGGAAGTGTGGGAAGACCGTGTTGTGTGTGGCTTGGGGCCAGACCTGGGGCTAGAGCCAAGGCTGGAGCTGCTGCCTCTGCTGCTGCCTGGCTAAAACCAGGACTGGAGCCAGCATATACTTGTGCCCTGGGGGGCTGTTGACAGCAGGGAGCAACTGGCTGGGGTGAAAGGGGCAAGTGCTGGAGGAGAAGGCTGCCAGGGGGGTGCAATTTAAGTGGGTAGTGGGGGAAGGCAAGTGGCATGAAGGCCAGGCACTGAGGCAAAGGTGAATGACATGGGTGCTGGATGCTTGCCCTCCTGCCACTGCTTTCTCCACTGCTTTCCCTGCCACAGCAGTGGGGGGACAAATTTAAGATGACCTTCCAATTATTAGATTCTGGACGTGGAAAATTGTAACAAATTTAGAATTTTCCATGTCAAGAATCTAATTATTGGCAGGTCATCTTAAATTTTTAAGTAATCTTGGAATTGGGCAAATACAGCATATAACATCTATTTTTTTTTTTTTTTTACATGTGTATACTTGGATTGAAATTTTCTGCAGCAATGTTAATTGTATTAGATTTTAAACATCCACTATTTGTATGGGAATTGCAATAGAGACTGCAGTTCCAAAATGTTCAGTTATGCAACAATATTACATTTCTCAGACAGAACATCTTGTATTAAAAAAATCATGTCAGACTTAGGAAAAGATTGTATTTTGCTATAATTGTTTCATAAACAATAATGGAAAACTATTTAAACAGGTATACTATTCAAATATATTTGCTTTACAATTTATTTAAATTCATTCAACTTACTTTGTTACATAATCTCTAAACTATTGCAGTCATTGCTCTCTCCAAATGTAAAACATGTTAAAAAATGTTTTGTTCATGGTCTGGTACCAAAGAAATGTTGCTGTTTGGATGGGATAGTATCCAAATCAGTTTAAAAGTGATTTCAACCTTCCACATTTCTTCTGTTAGTAGATAATAGCCCTAATCTAAAATAACTCCATTTTTTGTTCTGCATTTTTTTCTTGAGAAGAAACTGGCAGTCTTAACAAATCTTGCCAAATTCATGATGATTTTTTATATGAGGAAGGATCAGTCCCAACATTAAAACAGAATTCCCAGGCCATTATACCTTGTGTGTCAGAAGCCTGCAGTAGTGGGACAAAACTCATGTGCTGCCTTCAAATTCTTGAGGCTGGGAGTAAATTGGCAGAATTAAAATAAAAATAAGGATTTTAGTCTTCAGTCATTTCTGAGCGACTGTCAGAGTCACTAGCAGAGAGGAGAGGAAAGGTGGCCTGTGGTTTAAAATGAACAGTGATAGGTTAGGAGGTCTGAGTTCTGTTCCTAGCTTTGCCTTTGATTTTCTCTGTGATCGTGGGCAGTTCAACTCACAAGTTTCCTCAGCTGTAGGACTGTAACTCAAACCTAGTGGAGAGATTCATTGCTCATTAAAAGAGGGCTTGAATGACTCATCAGTGTTTATAAGGAAGGAATGCAGTACAAATCCTCTGAGATACATAAAGGCAAGGATTTTTGTAGGTAATATCAATTATTTGACCAACTGCATAGTTGGGATAGACTTAGGTAAGCTTTTGAACGTAAAGCATTATTCATCAGGTCTCACATGCCTACATATTTTTTACCTTTGGTAAATCTAAAGTACAGCCTACTTGGGGTCAAGTCTTTTTTTATTAGCACCTTCTGACTTTTATGAACCTGCATGTTTAAAATACATCACTTTGACATTCCTGCTAGAAATGTGAAAGTATAACATCCCTGACTAAACTTCCCTTGAATGTCAGTTTTCTTGTGTTTACTTTTGTTCTTAAAGGATTAGTAAACTGTCAACTGTTTGGAAACATGTTCTTAGTCTTCATGCAGATGTTATTTCTAAAATCTATTGGCGGAGATGCTTTTCAGAAATGCAAGAGGTTTCCGGTGCCTATTTATAGCCGTGCTTGTGAATGTATATGATTTCCTGAGGGATTAGCAAAACTAAATTAAGATATGGCAGTCAGGTGTATGCTTTCTCTTAATGAATGAGAATGTCTGAGCTAAAGCAGAATGAATCATGAAATAATTTTTACATAATTAGTCATGATTTGATATTCATTCTACGAATTAAAATTCTTTTTATTATGCTTGGGGAAGTAATTTTAAGGTTTAGTTAGTCCAATTTCTGCTAATATCTACATTTTCTATCAGAAGATTCTGTTAATGTTTATTAAAATAAACAGGAGTCTAGAATGGCATACAATTAGCAGTTTAAAAAAATGTTTGTTGGAAAGGGTCAAAATATGGAGCATTTTTATTTTACATTTTTTTACATGCTTTGGGATCGGCATCATGATCCAGATGATTACTGAGCAAATATAAAGACCGCTCTGGGATATGACGCTTGTGGACAACGTGGTCATTTGCACTGGAAGCTTAGAGGAAGCACAAGCTGGATTGGACCAATGGAGAGAAGTGCTAGAGGAAAGAGGAATGAAGATTAGTTGATCCAAAATGGAATATATGCAATGTGATTTCTCTGAAGTACCTGATGTTGGAAATGGAATAATTGATGTGAAACATGTTTAAAAAGTTGACAAGTTCAAGTATCTGGGATTAACCATTCAGTGGAATGAAGAGGTAGATGAAGAGTTGAACCACTGAAGAACAGCAGAGTGGACAGACTGGAAATGGGCAGCAGGAGCATTATGTGACAGGAGGGTATCAGTAAAGCCGAAGAGGAAGGTCTACAAGGTGTGTGCATCCAGCGCCATTGTACGGAGCAGAGACATGGCCCCTGAAGAAAACTCAAGAAAGGAGACTGAACGTGACAGATGAGAATGCTCTGATGGATGTGTGAAGTAACAAAGATGGATAAAGTGAGAAATACTTGCATAGGTGGTTCGGTGAAGGTCCTGGAGGCATCTAAGAAAGTACAAGAGTGAAGACTGGCGTGGAATGGGGATGCTCAAAGGAGTCCCGGAGACTATGTGGGAAAAGAAGTTACCGGAGTGGCGCTACCGGGGAGGAGGGGAAGAGGAAGACCGAAGGTGAGATGAAGAGGGACGTGAGAGAGGAGGAGTTGGAACAAGAAGATACATATGCCTGAAACCAGCGGAGAGCAAGGATCTGCAGCAGCACCCCGTTTAGACAGGACAAATGAGGGGAAAAGAATTATTTACCATTCTTTTACATTTATTTAACATAGGTTTAATTATACTTCTGTGTCTAATTGGCAGGTATTTGCCAATAAGAGCTGTCTTTTTTATTTTTATTTTGGTACTCAGCATTGGGTAATTTCTTCCTTTTTTTCTTCCACAACATCAACCTTCTTCCAAAAGGAAGAAAACTAAGTAAATGATGAAGTCATAGTGAAACTGCTCAGCAATTATTCTTTTTGCTGGTTTTTACTATTTGAACCTCAAGAAATATTTGTGACTCTAAATTTTTTCTAATGATCAAGTTTGCATTATTTATCAACTAAATTATCTCAATAGGCCCTCCCAGGAAGAACTGTCCGTAAATACATCACATGCAGAAAATTTCTACACAGCTTTATTGCCTGCATTTTTTGGACAGACATTAACAAGTTGGGAAATTTGGCCCACTGAGGCTTTGTCTTGCCCTTCTGGAATGGTTTTTGCATGTGCTGGACCTCATTTGAATGTCTCCACAGCTTAGAAAGGTGCTTCAGAAAAAAACTCAGAGCAGCAACCATGGTAGGAACTTCAGAATGGGAACCAAAGGTACCAGACTGTGCTGTATTGGGGTCAAGAGAAGGCAGTGAAGTACAGCAGAGGAACATTTGAGGTAAAAAGCCATGTAGAGTAGGTCATCTCTGTATGCATGTGTATAGTTTGAGCTGCAAGTTAAGAAAAGAGTTAATTCAGGGTCTTTTATTCTATCTGGGGCATGTATTGTAGATAAACACAACAGTGAATGGCAGGTCACAGATTTTGGCACTAGAGGGTGGCTTCCTGTTAATGAGACCAGTGTATGTTGGTTGCACTCTTCTGTTTCACTCCCATAGTTCTCAGTGAGGTGCAGCATATCCTGCTATTCACTCAAAGCTCCAATAGGACTTGCTGTCCCATGTCCTGGATTTTAACTCCATTTGTAGCTTGGCGGTTTAATTGTTAGAAACTGCTAGGTATTACTTACCTGGAGGATGGAAAGGCTAATTTTTCATTTTCTGATCCACAATCGGCTGCTCCCTCCCCATGTCTAATTGACCCAAATGCTGTCTGCGACTCCCGGAGTAGAATAAGCACCTACACTAAGGTGCACGGTTGCAGCCGTCCCTCGGCTGTCTTGATTTGTCTCACCCTGGTAGAGCTGAAATAACATTAATTATAGTGAGATGGTTTTGAAAAATTTGGGGGTTTTTTTCAGTGTAGAAAAGTTATAGAAGTTAAAGAAGCTATAAAGTTAAAGAAGCAAAAATGTAAAAGGTCTGTCTGACATAGGAAGACTTTTTCTTTCCTGTTTCTCAGCAGCAGGTACAAGGAAGGTACAAGTTATTCCTTTCATCAGGACGAAGGTTTCAGTTGGTCTACTATAAAAGTTGGTCTGCTATAAAAGATGGAATATGTTGGGAGACAGCTATAAACTTTAATAATTTGAACTCATGTTTTAGCTGACTGATATAACTTGTTTTTGCTGAAGTGTTTGCATTATTTTAATCTTTGCCTCATATCTTTGGTGTTTGAATGGAAAGTCATTGTTTTCGTATCATATCTAAAGGTGGCTGCCATCATGCCTTGGCCTTGTTAGATATTATTGAATATTCAAGACTTTTTTTTAGCTGGAGATGAGAAGGTCTTTAAATCTGTGTGAGCATTTTTATTTTATCAGTGTCTCTGCTTGAAATGAACTTGTCTTCATTCTTGGTACTTGGGTGTTGAATCCCAAGAAACTTATCCAGTGGACACTGCTCAAAGGAAATTTGTTTCTCTTTGACACCTTGCACTGATTGAAACTCATATGGTTTTTACTTCACCCTTGAAATGTTGGATTGCTAGTGGATATTTTTTTCTCCAAGTCTGTAGCTCAGCCAAAGCAACCTAGTCCTCTGGTTAGAAGGGTTTCTAATCCAGTATTTCTGAAATTAAAACGGTGGCATCTCAGCACCCTTTGTTCTACACACAAATAACATGGTATTTAGAAAATGGATTTTAGACAGTGTGCTACACTGTGCTCATCTCATGTGTCATTCCACGGCTTCCAAAGCTCTCTGTGGTGTGTAAGCAAATGTTACTAAATCATTAATATAGTCATCTGCAGAAAGCTGAGCAACCGTTTTGCCTACAAGAGATTCTTCCTGAATATAGTCAGTAGCACTGCATAAGAAGTGGCAAAAAAAATCCAGCCTTGTGCCTGGAAGTAGATTTAGCAGAAAGTTTCTGTATGACGGTAACTTCAGATGCAGGCATAACAGTAGAAATCCATTAAGTTTTAAAAATTTACAATCAAAGTCTATGAGGAACTGTAGTTATGGCTTTGGACACTAGTTCAGATACTACATATAAATCAGTACCTGCTATTTAATAATCTTGTAATAATGCATTTGCAAAACTGTAAAGATTATACTGTAAGTACTTAATATTGCAGTTTACTTGATATCAAAGTGGGGGAAGACTAGCCTGCTACCACATGTTCTTCAACTCCTAGTGTGCTGCTGAAATGAAGATCAAGTACCCCAGGATATGCGTGATGTGAACATCATCACTCTCTACAAGAACAGGGGAGACAAAGGTGACTGCGACAACTATAGGGGCATCTCTCTCCTCTGTCGCAAGCAAGGCTTTTGCCAGTCATCTTGAAACGCTTGCAACAACTTGCTGACCACATTTATCCAGAATTACAGTGTGGATTCAGAGCAGGGAGATGAACAGTGGACATGATATTTTCCTTACGCCAACTGCAAGAAAAATGCAGAGAACAAAATAAGCCACTGTACATAGCATTTGTCAATGTGATGAAGGCCTTCAACACTGGCAGCAGAGCAGGTTTGTTTAAGGTCCTGGGAAAGATCGGATGCCTCCCAATATTACTCAGCATGATACGCTTCTTCTATGAAAACATGCAGGCCACAATTCAGTTCAATGGATCAACCTCTGACAGGTTTGAGATGAAGAGTAGAGTGAAGCAGGGTTGCGTTCTGGCACCTACACTCTTTGGGATCATAGAAGCATAGAAAATTAGGGTTGGAAGGAACCTCAGGAGGTCATCTAGCCCAACCCTCTGCTCAAAGCAGGACCATCCCCAACTAGATCATCCCAACCAAGGCTTTGTCTAGCTGGGTCTTAAAAACCTCCAGAGGTGGAGCTTCCACCTCTCTGGGTAACCTGCTCCAATGTTTTACTGCCCTCCCAGTAAGCAAATTCTTCCTAATATCTAACCGAAACCTCCCTTGCTGCAACTTGAGACCACTGCTCCTTGTTCTGTCATCTGCCACTGGTGAGAACAGTCCAGCTCCATCCTCTTTCAAACCCCACTTCAGGAAGTCAAACCCCTTCTCAGTGTTCTTAACCCTACACTAAATGAGCCCAGTTCCCTTAGCGTCTCCTCAGAAATCATGTACTTCGGGCCCCCTATTTTTGTTGCCCTCCATTGGTCTCTCTCCAATTTTCCTTTCTCCAACTTGGAATGAAGTGTGGCTTCCCAAATCTCTGCTGTGTTCTCTCTAGAATGCCCTTTCCATCAGGGTTTCAGGAAAGGTCTGAGCTGAGTTCCTCTTCAGTTCAGGGGAGATAGTCCCTTGGAAATTTGGTGCATGTCATGTTTATTGGAAATTAATCAGGCAGTCAGTCTATCAGTCAACTGCTCTCCTCGTCAAGAGGGTTAGTGACATGACCAAATGCTCTCCACTTGGCTCTGTCTGTCAGCCTTGCCACTGTTTTTATATGTTTGGAAATTAAGTACACCTATTTCATTTGTTTTGCATTAAAAAATCCTTTCATATTTCAAAAAGAGAAGAAATACAGTGAGAGGGTAAATCAAAACACAGATTGTTGTTAGTCATTTAGGGTCAAATTTTCAAGCAGTTCCCAGTCTGGCTTTAACATTTGCAACTATAATTTTTAAGATACACTTTTTGCTGCTACAATCATTATCAGGTCAAAATAATGACATTTGGGTATCTTAGCAGCCTTTGTATTAAAGACTGAATTTGAAAAGTTGGCTAAATAGCATTATCATTTTCCATGTTTGTCCATGCATAACTGTTGAATTTGATTTTCCCCTGAAATCAGCTTCTTATCTAGCATGATGTAGTTCCCTAGTATGTTTCCAACACATTGTTGCATGCATTTCAAATCTCTTTCATAAAATAGGCAAGCCAAACCTATGATGTCAGTAAGCAAGCACTGAAGGTGATAGCAATAAAAATGTAGTGAAGCTGATGCTGATGAAGTGCGCAGTAAACCACTTTCATCAGAGAAATGTCATTCTGGTAAATCGACTGTCCATATCTGTCAGTGACAAGATCTGTTGTTGTGGAATTTTTATGGAAAACTTCCCAACTATATTCTATGGTACAATAGCCTTTAGCATTAGAGCTGTGCAAAGCTTCAGTCCCTGATTCCATTCGGCAGAGATTCAGCCCGATTTGGTGGCTGAATCTCTAAGTTTGAATCGAATCAGGAGACCCTTTAATCTCTCTGAATCGAATCGGAGAGATTCAGAAAAAATCAGCAATTTTGATGTAGACTTAGCTTTAAATGTTTTTTCTAGATACCTCAAGGTACCAGGCGGCTTGTGAATCCTGAGAAGCTGGGGCGGATGGAGCATCCCACAGGAGTGCAGTGGGCTCCCCAGTGTGCTTAGCAGCAGACCCGGAAGTGGACCAGAAGCATTTCCGCCCACTTCTGGGTTTGCTGGGGAGTGCGTAGGGCCCCCCTCCCCCCCCCGCACCTCCCAGCTCGGCGACTGATGCTTCCTGCGTCTGGGCAGGCAACCAAGGTCCCCCCATGCACTCCCTGGCAGACCTGGAAATGGACCAGAAGTACTTACGGGCTCACCGCTGAGCATGTGGGGGGCGCCCCCATGCTTCTGTGGGACGCTCCATTCAAATCAAATCAGGGACAGTGATTCGAATCAACAAATTGAATCACTGTCCCCAATTTGGGCTGAATCCAAACCAAATACTGCCCATTTTGCAGCTGCTAGTTAGCATAGATGCTAATATGTCTTTAAGCTATTATTGGATTATGCTGTCACATTATATAAACAACAAACATGCTAATATAATAAAGAGCTAGATTTAGTAAACGTAAAAAAAATTAACATTACATTAAGATTGTGAAGTTAAATAGACAAAAAGGTCTGGCTTCTAATGTAAGTAACTACAATGCTATGGTTTGTGTTCAGCACACATACAGTTTGAAGATTTACAATGAACAGTAGAACCAGTGATTTTAAAAAATACCGTACATGTGAAATGTGTCTGACTTACCATTGCACTCGAAATAAATTCTTAGACTTCAGGGATGTTAGTGATTTTTCTAAATCATTTCTTGAAATTGCATGGGTCACAAACTTCTTTTTCTTTATAATTGTAACTTAACTCATGCTTTCTTTCCTAAGGGTAATTCAGATTAAACAAACATATATTGTATTTTGCTAAAAGGAGTTCTGTGATTTGTATTAGAGATGGGAGAACACACAAAAATCTTCCAAACCCACATCAGCCGGTAATAAAGTCATTTTATGCAGTATTTACTTTTTTTTTTTTTACTATAATTTTCTCCTTTTTTACTCATTTCACTGTATTTGTTTTCCAGTTTCAGCTCTCCACCCACTCCTTTTTTCAAATTCTAGTAAGGAAAAGACATTATTTTAAAATGAAAGGTTATAGTAGTAGTATTTTTATTTTATTTCCTTGTTTTTCGTAATTAAGAAGAAAAAGAGGCGAGCAAATCTTTAGCGTAGTATTTTTTAGCTGAGGAAGACCTGCCAGAGGCCTGATTATCTTTGCAAATGTTCCAGATGGCTGTCTGGTAAGGGCACTGTGTAAGACTAAAGAAGGAATTTGTAGAACTCCAAATGTATTAAATCAGTTTTCTAAATGTTTTCATTGGTCTTCAGTAAATTCTGTAAAGCTAGAAATATATATTTGTAGGTGAGCCTTGCTTTAATTTTGTTAAAGCAGAGTTTCAGTTAAAGTGGATAATCTTGACTGACTTTTACTCAGATAAATGAAACATGACTGAAATTATTTTATTCAGACTTTCCAAATATGTGTCTGTGAGTTTAGAACAAGCTGGTATTCTACCTCATCAAGTTCACCCTTACCCATTTTCAAGGATTTTTTCTTAGGTCCGATTGTAACCAGAGCTTTAAAACTAGAATTGGAGTCTGGTCTAGAGCATTAAAGTCAAGCTCAGACTCTGCTCTATCTGTCCTATCTAGCACTAAAAAAATCTAAGATTAACAGTTGTTAAAGAGTGCCTTATAAGAAAAAAATTGAGAAAAATATTAAATCAGAAATATATGGTATAAAATTGCATCTGCTGCAGGCAGCAGTAAGGTGCAGTCTTGTATTTTCAGATTTAACTAGTATCTACATGCATCTTCAAGAAGATTCAAGTAATTTCAGATATGTGGGGAGCCAGAGGAAAAGCAGGGGCAACATTGGACCCCTGCTGAACCACATGGGACAACTGATGCCCAGGAAAAAGTCAACCTATTAAATGGGTACTTTGTGTCAGTCTTTCATCAGTCCCATGGGACACGCATGCCCGCTATGGAATAGGGAGGTCTGGGTGATGGAGATTCCCTGCCCTCCATCAATGCTGACCTCATGGAGGAACACCTTCAGAAGCTGGATACCTTCAAGTCAGCCGGCCCTGACAACCTACACCCCAGGGTACTCAAGGAGCTGGCAAGCATCATAGCCCAGCCCCTGCTACAGATCTTTGAAAGCTCTTGGCGCTCTGGTGTAGTGCCCGAAGACTGGAAGAAGGCCAATGTGGTGCTTATCTTCAAGAAAGGGAGGAAAGTGGATCTGGCTAACTATAGGCCCATCAGCCTGACTCCTATCCCGGGGAAGATCTTAGAAAAGTTTGTAAAAGAGGCCATTCTTAATGGACTGGCTGATGCCAACATCCTGAGGGATAACCAGCACAGGTTTGCGCAGGTAGGTCTTGCTTGACCAATCTCATTTCCTTTTATGACCAGGTGACCTATCACCTGGACAAGGGAGAAGAGATTGATGTCATATATCTTGATTTCAAAAAAGCCTTTAATCTGGTATCCCATGATCACCTCTTGGCGAAACTGGCCAGTTGTGGCCTTGGGTCCTCCGCGATCCGCTGGCTGGGAAATTGGCTCGGTGGTCGGACCCAGAGGGTTGTAATTGATGGCAGTCGCTCATTGTGGTGCCCTGTGACCAGTGGGGTCCCTCAAGGCTCTGTCCTGGGACCCATACTGTTCAACATCTTCATTAATGATGTGGACATTGGAGTCAGGAGTGGACTGGCCAAGTTCACCAACGCCACCAAACTTTGGGGCAAAGCATCCACACCAGAAGACAGGAGGGCAATCCAGGCTGACCTGGACAGGCTCAGCAAATGGGCGGACAAGAGCCATGGGGCTCTTTAGCCTGGAAAAGCGCAGGCTCAGGGGTGATCTGATGGCCACCTGTAAGTTTATCGGGGGTGACCACCAGGATCTGGGGGAACGTTTGTTCGCCAGAGCACCCGAAGGGATGACGAGGTCAAATGCTTATAAACTACTGCAAGACCATTTCAGGCTGGACATAAGGAAGAATTTCTTTACTGTCCGAGCCCCCAAGCTCTGGAACAGCCTGCCATCGGAGGTGGTTCAAGCACCTACATTGAACACCTGAATAACTGCTTATGTATTCAAGCTCAATTATTTGTACAGTACCATAAAGTTAGTTCCTGCCTACTTTTTGTTAGCATCATGTCTCTTAGAAGAAACCTATTTTAGTCACCATGCCCTTCTCCCTCTCTGATTCATACTCTTGAAAAGAAGTCATATTGAAGTGGTAGGTAAGATCTCATATATTATCATGGAAGCTCCATATTTACTATTGAATCATCATAAATTTTGTTGTGAACACAAGCGTTATAGGTGACTTTTCTGATCTCTTTCTTTCCCAATTATAATAGACATAGGGCATGTCTACACAAGATGTTTAACTTCACATTAGCATAGTTTATTCCAAAGTAAGCATGTGTGATTACACGTGCACACGCTTACTTCACCGTAAACCTCTCTAATCCTGAGTAAATTTCCCACCTGCAAACACAAGTGGTAAATTTACTTGGGATTAGCAATGGCACTGTAGCGCTCATGTAGACTGATGCAGGTTAGCCATCCAACAGAGGGCAGGAGATAGCTTCCCACCCCCAGGAGGTGCTGGGGTGGGCTCCAACACAGGAGGCTGGGCGGGAACTGTCTCCCTGCCAAGGCAGCAGGGAGCTCCACACCTCCTGTTCCTAAATTGTGATCAGGCAGTGGGGGCTGGGAAATCCTTATCTTCTAGCCCTCGCTCTGCTATTGCAACTGGGGAGTGGGGCACTGGGAGCTTCTTATCTCCTAGCCTGATGTGTGTAGTCATGGGGCTTGGGCTGGAAGACCCTTATCTCTCAGTCCAAGTTCCACGGTCACAGGGCTGGGGCTGGCAAACCATTTTCTCCTAGCCCAAAGTCCATGGTCGTGGGGCTTGGGGTGGGAGACTCTTATTTCCCAGCCTAAGCCTTTTGTCTATTGAGTTCAGGCTGTGAAATAATGGTCTCTCAGCCCAAGTCCTGTGACTGTGGAGCTTGGGCTGGGAGATAAGCATCTCGAAGCAGCAGCCACTCGGAGCTCCAGGCTGGCAGGGGCTGAGAAGCCTGTTTCCCCACAGCTCTGTGCCCACCCTGCTTGTCCCTGAGACAATGTCCCCCTGCCCTGGCAGCAGGGAGCTTCCAGCCCCCACTCCCTGATCATGGAGTGGGGTCTGGGAGCCAGTTGGAGCTTTCTGCCAGCCCCCACTGTATAATCACGTAACTGGGGCTGAGAACAATTGCCAGCCAGCCAGCCCCAGGCTGTGCAAGAAAGCAGGTGGAGGTGGCTGGGGACCGTCCTATTTTGGGCAGTCCCCAGTCAGCTCCAGGCTGCACATACAGACTTCCCCCCAGAGCCCAGGGCTGGTCAGGAACTGTCCCAGTCAGGGGCAGGTCCTAACCCTGTGCCCTGATTGGATGATCACGGCACGGGCTTGGAAAGAGCTGCAGGTGTGGGGTAGGTCCCAGCTCCCTGCCCCAATCTGTTGGTGGGGCAGGTAGCAGCAAGCTAGCTGCTAGCTGCCCCATGGTGAATTGGGGCAGGGGGCTGGGACCTGGTCATCCCCTGCAGTTCTTTCCCTGATTGGGGGGCCAGGGCCAGGAGCTTGCTGCTGCTGGGGCAGGGGGACATTGTCCCCACTCCAGCAACAAGTCCCAGGGCCAGGAGTCATCTGTTTCCTGGCCTGGTGCTCCCTGCCAGCCCTTGAGCTAGCACCCCGGGGGATCTAGAGTTCCTGCCCTGTTGGTGGCAGGGTCCCATTGCAGGGCTGCAGGGACCTGGATGCAAATCTGCTCCCTAATCCTCGCATGTGTAGTTGCCTACCCAAAAAGCCTTACTCCAGCATATCTTAAACCAGAGTAAATTTGGGCCAGAGTAAGTGCATGTGTATTGTGCATAAAACATAATATAAAACATATCCACTTGCAGTCCACTCAAGGTCTGGTTTTTCAATTTCCTCTCGACATTCAAAAAGCTTGTTTGAACTTGCATTGGCATCAGTTTTCCTTTTCATTCACTTGGCCAGAATAAAGTGAATTTACATGTTGATAGCTCCGTCTTTCTTGGTGTGGAGAAAAATGGTTCTCTGCTCTCTTTCTCTGAAGTCAGGCAGAAGAGAGGGTAGATTTGCACTTTACCAAAGCTTGTGCTATACATTTCTGCTGTAGTTAGTCTGTAAGGTGCCCTGCCTTCTGCCTGACTTCAGACTAACACAGCTAACTACCTTTCTTTTCTCTGAAGTTTCATCTACAAAGCCATAGACATAATCTGTCTTAATTTTAAAGCAGTTAAAATTTTCCTTAATTCTTTCTTTCCGTGTAATATTAAATCAGTTTTCTCAACTGACTGTACATGCTAATACAGAGGCATGAGAAATTTCAGCCCACAGAAAATTTATGTTTATGATTAGAAATCCTAGTTTTCTCTGATAAACAAACAAAAAAAGAACTCCAGTTTTCAGATTTTAAAAAAGTAACCCCAGATCTACCTTTTTCTGTGATTTAAGATGAAGCACCACTATAAGATATCTATCTGTCTGCCTTTTAGTGATGTTTCATTTTAATGGTGCAAAAATGTGGATTTTGGGCTACTTTTGTTTAATTTGAATATTCAGGATTTTTTTATCAGAGAAAACCAGGATCCCTGGTTATGATATAGAACAGATTTACTATTGTTTCCACTACCTCAGAAACTGTCATTATGAGAACTTTATGTTTAAAAAATGAATGTGTAACCAATGCCTGCCAACTGTGTGTTTAGGAAAAATTAGCATTTTTAAAATGTCACTTATGATCTTAAAAAAATGAAGGCATGTCTGTTTTATTGGATCTACCAAACAAGATAACACAGATTTATTGTAAAAACTAAACTAGGTTAAAATCGGGGGGGAGGGTTTCTTGTCAGGTTTGAATTTAAATTCTAAAGTTAATTTTAAAAACTGTATTCTAGGCCTAAGGCATAGTTGTCAGTGTCTATTTATTAAATAGATTTTCCCTATTGAAAGCAATGCTGCATTCAGCAGGATTTTAATGCATTCTTAGAATCAAATTTCTCGTAAGGTCAGCCTAACCAAGGACAGGTCAGAAGATACCAGCTATTCAAGATGGTGCATAATGTGCGAGATACGTAATGATTGTTAGTGTTATTGTCTTCTGTACTGTAATAGCTGATAATATTTTTCAGGTCAATCAGATTTTTTTTTTACTTCCAAAAACAGATAATGAAATAGTTACAGAAAAAAACCTGCCAAGAGTGCAGCAAATCTGCTTTCTCACTACTTGGATGCCCAGTGACTGCTGTGGTAGGTGTGATATAAGAAAGCATGTAGAGCAAGCAGTCTAAATGGGAACCCAGACTTGGGTGCAATACAGATGAATTATATTGAAGGTGATTATAGTTGTTGATGGTGTTTAATGGACCTTCTGTGGAAGCGAAGTTATAGCTCTTCTGCTTTAGCTTTAGCATGGAGCTGCTATTTGAAATGCTGTCTCGTGGTACAAAATTGTTGTTAATTAATAGTTGTATTACAGTACGGTGCAGACAGCAATTAGTATCAGGGATTACAATACTACGTACAGTACATATGAAGGTAAAGAGTTTACTACCTGAGACCAATCACCAGTATGGCATATATGAAGAAATATGATCAAATCCAATATATACAGTTTAGTTTACATGTCACTTGGTTTAAATGAGATAAAATGCTGCTTTTTCTCTTTGTCATCAGAGCTATGCCAGTCTGCGCTAAGTGAGGATCTGGCTCAGAATTTTTCCAAGGTCTTGCTAAATATTGCATATTGAAACAATGCAGTTTTAAAGCCATCTTTACAGTACTCTGTCAATAAAAGTCTTGTCCTGATCAAGTTTGTAAATATTACTTTTGGGATAATTATCTATATGAATGAAGCACACAGAGCTAGCTTTGCAGTATTCCCTTTGTTGCTGAATGGTGTCTCAGTGTGCATTGAAACACTTACACATTCAGAAGGAATATTATTTTCCTTTTGTAAATTGTTCACACTGGTTAAACTTACATTTCCAAACAACTTCTGGATCAGTAGATTTACTGGCATTGAAGGTGGCTGAACCTTTGAAGACCCAAATTCAAGAATAATCTCTAGACTGTTGGCTGTCATGTTAAAGGGCTTTGTGGAAACGATGGGTTTTAGGAGCATTGCTGGACACACCACTCTCTTGGCACATGCTCTGCAAAGCTATTTGTGGATTATTACTGGCATCCTGCATGTTAGCTATAGATAAGGTGCCTCGATGGGAAACCCATGTGATGTAAAAACCAATGTCAAAGGCAGTAATGTAAAAACCGAGTTAAACAGTGCATCCTAGAATGCAAGCGGAGAACTGACCTCAACCTGCGCTAGCCTTAGGTACATGGCTTGAACAGGAAGGAAGAGCTAATATACCTATGCCAGTGTCAGGCTTACATGCAAAATAATGAGATAAATAGATGATTTAAACCTGGCTACTGCTCTGTTTATTTGTATCCAGTTATCTCAAAATGTTTCCAGGCTTAACAGAATGATACATCTTTAATGCTACCTATCACGCAAGCCAATTTGTGGTAGGTTGAAAACTTTGTGCCAGCATCTGCTAGCCTTACCTTTAGCAGAACCTTATTCCCAAGGTGGCCCATTTAGTCCAGGAGACTGCTCAGGAACAAAAGTCCTACGAGGTTTCCCCAAAATCTGCCTAGTTACATTATTATAACTAGTTTCCGACATTGGAATCAAAGCCTAGAGCCTAAGTTGTAAATCACTATTTGCAATCTGATAAAATTACAAATTGCAAAACGCAGTTTTAATTATATGATTGAAATACAGTATTCGTCAAAGTCTGACAATAACATAAGTAAGTATCTGCAATTAATTTTAGTATTCGCTTAACAAATAGAATTTCTACTTTAATAGGTGCATATAATAGAAAAGCATTAGTTTTGAAAGAAAGACGATTGTTTTCTATAACTGCCAGCTACATGACTGTAATTTAGAGGAATCGATAGCTCTCATAAATAGAAATAACTAAGACTTATACATCCAACAAAAAAATAACAGTTGATGTGCAGGGGTATCAGTATTAAATTGTGTTGCATTGCCTATATTAAAACCTTTTCCCTCCTATTGTTTTAAGTGATCTATCCATCTTAATATTTTTCCTATGTCTAAGCTACTCTCTCTTAATGGCATCCTAATGCATTCTGAATTGACACATTTCACATCATTTAAACTCTGCTTACCTATTTATCATGCATAGGTCATAACACAATAAATGAAAGTCACTTCAAGGATCCTTTTGCTATTTTTCTAATTCTCTGTTGCCATACTATAAATAAATTATAAGTATTCTGGTCAATCACTGTACAATTCTGATAGGCAAAAGGCTTTTTCTTTCTTCGCACCAACATAGTGAAGTTTTGAGTGTGTTTTTTATTTCCTGCTATTCTATTTGTGTCAGCTTGACATGATATTAAAAACTGGGAACTGAAATGTTTTGTACAGCTGAGGTTGGCCTTGTAAGAAATGCAAAGATGACCTGGTTAGTGTAGCATCTATTTTAGCATAGTTAGAATATCAAGTCACTGCTTACTGAGGCCAGGATTATATGTCACTCAGTCTTGTCAAAAATTCTATGAATATTCAATGAGGATTTTAATGTATTGTCATCAGGGAAGCAATTTCTATATAGTCATATTAAACATGTTGTCATCTCTTCAGTTTAAATACATTGTTTTGCCCATGAAGTGACCTTAGGCAATTTTAAAATGGTCTCATTTTTTCTATTTGGCTTGCAACAAATAAATTAGTTTTACCTAATCAGAATAAAATCTAATAGGAGATCTAATCCATTCCCATAGGGTGAATCAGGGCTCTAATAAATAATCACGATTTGTCTTTGTAGTTTACCTAGAAACCAAAGATCTTAGATGCAGTCAAGTAGCCTGTGGTATAGGAGTTGTAAAACTCAACTTTCATATGAATGTTATATTTGCAAAGTAGTACCTATTAATTTAGCTTCATACTCTCATTAAAGATAATGATGACTGCATCTCGAAAACATCATGCACTGCTTCTTTTAATATATCCATCTATGTTTAGGTGTCTTCATAATCTCACTGTGTAATCCAGCTTCTAATTTGCATAGCTGAAGATATGTTTATATTCTCGGGTATCAACTGCCCTGTAAAAAAAAAATTACTATATATTGAGGTATCTGTTCTGAAGTTTACTTTCCTAGGAATGCTCATTTTCTTTTTGAAATTACAGATTTGAAAAGCACAATTATCTGCCTTTTTTGAAGGAAAGAATTGGTCTTTACAGTACTGTGACTGTTTTGCAGCACATACTAAATTACATACCCATTTATGATTTCTGAAGGAAAATAGGTATGTATGTGTGGTATAAAAGATACTTTTTTTTAGTGAGCTATTTCAGATGGAGTGCTGGAAATGTCATTTAAACTGAATTGTGGATAAGAGACTTGTTTGTTGTATGAGACACGAGTGAGTTGGAGACAACAGATTTATTGTTTGATAAAGAATAACGTGACTTCAGTAATGTGTAGTGAAATATTGTACTTACAATGATCAGCTGAGAAAACATGTTAGAATATAAATATGTTTTGTTTAAAAAGCTGCTCATTAGAAGAGTTAAACAATATAAAATGATAAGCATTTCTTTACGATGACTTTACAGCAGATTGCCTGTTAACTCACTTAATAAGAATTATTGGTTGGTGAAAGGTTAGTAAAAATATGTTTTACACAAAATTAAGTTATCTGTGCGGGCTAAGATTTTTCATAAAGCGCTGGTAATTGTGGATGCTGCTTCTTGTGTGAGCAGTTTGAAGAAACTTAAAGGTCCTGAAGTTTCAGATGTTTCAGATGGAGCTTAGTCCAGGTTTTTTCATCACAGAGAAGTAGCCCTGATTAAAACATCCGAGTCAAGTCTTTGTCTAACCTCCTGTTGAAAATTTCTGTATTTTGTAACAGATTTTGTAAGGTATCTCAAACCATACAAACAAATTACGCAGTTATTTCTTGATCATAAAAGTCTTTAACTAAGCTGTAACAGATCTGTATGAATAAAATGGTTGGCTTACTATCTGGGCCTATCCATCTATATGCCTAAAGCATATCAGACTCCAAGGTTTGTAAGATGGCATTCCCTTCCTTGAATGTTGGATTTGAGAAAACTTTTCCTAATTCCTCCCTAAGATTGTTTCTATCTTTATATAAACCTTCTGAATTATCTAAGAAGCTCTCATGAGTTAAGGCAAGGATTTCCAGCACTTTCTTTACCCAGTTAAATTGCTCGATGGGTTGGCATGACCTTTTTCATTTGAACGTAGACTTAGTTGCATATTGCTTGAAAAGACAAATTTATCTAGTGAAAACACTGTGCTTGATTTAAATCCCCGGGTAGAAAAACTTCACTTAAATTGGCTGCCCATACATGTGCTCAGATATGGGGGCTGGGGGGAGGAGGGGCTCTTTTGAATTATAGTGGTTCATGGACAGCTGCTCTAATTAAAATGGCTCACTGTCACATGTATTAATCCTCCCTGTGTTTCAAAATGCCCGTGGGGGCACTTTAGCTAAACCCTGTCAAATGAGCTTTAGTTAAAGTGCTCCTACAGCCACTTTGAAATGCAGGGGGGCTTAATACACATGACGGTGAGGTGATGCTGGGGTGTTCTAATTAGAGTGTGAGCAAGCCCATCTGTAGGCAGCCATAGATGCAGTGCAGCTCGGCAGGGCACTGTGCACTGTCTGGGAACTGGGGCCACTGGAGCTGAGTACTGCTGAGCTTCAGCTGACTGCTGGAGTCGCCCCAGCTCCCAGACAGCGCGCAGTGCCCTGCCGTGCTGCACTGCACCTGCATGATGTGATACATGCTGCATAGGTGCCAGGCACAGGGAGGGGAGCGAGATCCTGGATGCCCCCCACTGCCCTGCGCTGCTTGGTGGTAGGGGGAGCTCTGCCATGAATGCCCAGAGGCCTCAGTCACCACTCCTGCAGCCGGCTAGTGCAGGGCTTTTTTAAAAATTATTTTTAAGTGCTGGGATACTGGGGCTGGCTGCAGGTGGGTGGGAGGCATCAGGGGCAGGGCCAGGCAGGGGGGAGGAGATTGGGAAGCAGGAACTGCATGGGGGGGGCTCTGCCATGTGGCCCCAAGGCCCCTGCTACAGTCCCTGCTACAGCTGGTGAATGCAGGGCTTTTTTTTTTTAAAGTGCTGGGAGGCTGGGTTGGGTGGCGGATGGGGCCAGACAGGGCAGCCATGGAGTCTTCTCCCGCAGCTCCCCTGGCTGTGCTTGGTGCGGGTGCTGGCACTGGTCCCAGCTGGCAGTGGCAGCATGCTGGCATCCCACACGCAGATCCAGGGGCTGTGCCAGACTCCTCATGGGGGGGCACGGGTCCCCACATCTGCGTGCAGGATGACAGCAGGCTGCTGCCATCCAGTGATGAACTATCACTGGATGAAGAGTTACCTTGGAGAGCCAGTAGAAGAGAAGCAATTTGATGTTAACTGTGAGCACCTACTGGCCAAAGAGAGAAGAACCATAAGAATTGTGTGACTGAGTTTAAAACCAACAATGGAGGTGCCAAGTGACTATAATAAGAACTTTACTGCTCAGTGTGATGGGAACGATGAAATCCTGGTCATTTTTAAGTGGAAAGGTCATGCATATCAGCTTCATTTTTTTGTTGTAATCAGTGAGCCCTAAATAATACACTCTAGTTGACTTATAAATGTTACCTTGCTTTAAAAAGACTCCTCTGTTGCTGCAGACGTCTGTTGATTACACAGCGTATAAAGGAACAGTTTCCAAAAGTTCAAGTTCTTCAAGGCAGTACATGACTAATTATGTCTCATTCATAAAGCTATAGCTAGTTAAAATGATGGCATACCCGTGATTCTATATATAAAAATAATCTATAAGCCATTAAAGTTTATGACAAGGGAACAATGATTTAGAGTATTCTTTGTTTTATAATTATTTTAATAGTTTGCAACAGGTTTAAGCTCTAACATATGTTGCCATGAATTGCAATTTAAACAAAAAGGTATAAAGATTTAAATTTTAAAATCTCTTGTTTTGATTTTAAAAAATTCCTGGATGAAATGCTTCTTAAGACTGCCTGACTAGACCATTAGCCTATGTAATATTATATACCAAATACGGTACTTAAAGTAAAGGACTGGTGGAAATCCAGTGTATACAAGATTTCTATGTTCAAATGCTCACTTCCATTGTGAAGTGCAACATCATTGCAGCCAATCAGTAATGCCAAGGCACTAATCACAAGTAGTATAGATAGGAATTTCTCAAGGGCACTGATGCCCAAAAGTTTGTCCAGCAGCTCTCTCAACTAAATGATTGGTCCAATAAGAGATATTGCAAAAAAAGCCTTGCCTCTTGGACATTTCCTGGACCATCATGGGTACAACAATATGTCAACCCAGTCATACTGTATACCTGTTTTGCTTTAGTTAGGGGGTTGTGCAGAGCGCAGGAGAATAGGAGTGAGGTGAGGCAGATGGAGTCTTACCTGTGACAGCCCAGGCTCAGCCAGAAAGGCAGACTTGCTAGGGTACTAGAGGCTCTAGCCCCATCGAGCAGGGGCAGGATTGCGTGTTGAATGAGATTTGTAAAAGCCTTTATTTAGCAGTGGCTGTGACAATAGTAATCCAGTATCTGTTGGCTGGGTACCTCCCCCTGTAGCAGTGCATCTCCTGTGGGGAAAGAAGAGTGACACTGGTTAGGGGACTCTTGCCCTAGCTCTGTGCAGCTGCAGCCTCCAACCTTCTGCATATATTCCAGCAATCAATAAGGTATCTCAACCTCACGGGAAGTTACCAGAATAAATATATATAAAGAGCTGGAGTTGCTCAGATTTTGTCATTGCGGATATACAGATATTGAAGAACTCCTATCTGGTAGACTAGGCAAGCCTTACTTTTAAGTTATGTGTCTCCACATAAAACAATGCTTCTGTATCGCGTAAATATTCAGGATAGAATCGTAGCCTTATTGAAGTCGGTGAGAATTCTGTTAGTTTCGATAGAGATGGGATTAATCTTGAGTGTTTTTATTATTTAATACCTAAGTGTCCCACTAAGCTGGGACCTGTACAAACATATACCTGCTATTTGTGCATGTTTACACTCATTCTGTATGCTGCCACCAAATATGGGCCATGTGTTTTGTGTACCATTTGGTTATAGCAAGTTATTCCAACACAGATACTTTTCTTTCAGCTAGCAAACAAGAACACAATGTTCTGGGAGTTGTTTTTAATATTTGAAAAAATATACACTACTACATTAATTTCTTCCATGTGTTAAGGGAATAGTACTGATTTTTACTATATATGAAAGACCTTAAAACTAAAGCTAAGTTTTTGATCCTGTGGCTTAAAGATCCTTATTTCTACCAGGGAATGAAATACTAGGTCCAGTGTTCAAACTCTGGTTTCTCACTTGGTGATCTTAGGCTAGGTACAGACAGTCAAAAAGCCTGAGGCTGAATCGATGCAGTCTTTGCAAGTTAGTCTAAACTCCACAGATTAAATTGAAACCTAAATGAACAGATATTTACCTTTGATGCAGGAAATGCAGCCACAGGCCTGCAGTGGCTCAGGCCAAAGGCCAAGGGGTGCTAGAGCATGACTCTCTGGGTGTGTTCACTTCTTCCTGCTGTCCCTGAGGTCTCTGGGATTTGCAGCCCAGAATTACAACAGGAGGACTCTGCAGAGATGCTCATCACTTCTTCCTGCTTCCAGGTGCCTCTGGGATTTGTAGTCCACAGTTGTAGCCATCAATATGTTTGAGTAGGGGAAGGGGTGATTATTCCCCCTCCCTGACCCCAGATCTCAGCCCAGGTTGTTGGGGGGGCAGTCTTCTCCCTCCCTGCCTCCCAACTGAGCTGCAACCCTGGTGGGGCTTGCCCCCCACTATCAACCAGCCCTCACTGCTCCAGCTAGGAAGCAGAGGGGTGGGGCCAGCTTTTCTCTCTGGAGCAGACAGCCCAGCCCAGCCCAGGGTTGCAAAGCATGCTGGGATGCCAGGGCACTGTGATTTAACTTGAACCAGGAAGGGGTCTGGGGCAGAAGTTTCATAAACCGGCTTGACCCAAATCGGTTAAGTCTGATACAACATTCAACCAGGTTTATCTTAAACCGGTTTTAGCCATTTTGAAATTGTGTACACTGAGTTTCTGTTCTGTTACAGTTTTAAACCAGTTTCTGATAACTTGAACCACTTTGTATAACTTCTGTCCTTAGCCTATAGGACTAAGAATGTAAAATCCTCTTCTTCAGGACATTAGCTAACCTCTGTCTGAATGAGTAAGCATTCAGTAATTATTCCTCTGTTGGAGGGTACTACATGCATGGTCTTTTGAAGCAGCTGGTCACTGGTAGAAACAGGTTTCTGGTCTAAATGGTTCACTGACATGGTAGCATGGAGCAATGGTTTAAGTTACTGAAGATAGAGGGGACAAGATCTAATCATAATTTTGAAGAAGACCTCAAGGGTCATCCAGTTCAGCCCCTGTTACAGTTCCTATAGTATCCTACAGTGACTAGCCAGCCTCTTTTTTGAAAACCTCCAATGAAGGAAATTTCACAACTTCCCTGGGCAGCTTGTTTGTGTCCTACAGTTCTGACAATAAGGAAGTTTTTTTATTTTTTTGTTTTGAGATTTGATTTAAATCTGCCATCAAACCCATTGCTTCATGTCCTGCCCTTTGTGGCAAGGGAGATCAGAATCCCTCCATCTTCTTTATGGCGTCCTTTCAAATTTTTGAGAACTGCTATCGGGTCCCCTTTATCTCCTTTTTTCCAAACTAAGCATACCTAGCTCTCAACCTTTCCTGGTGTGGCTTGCATTTCAACCCTTCTATCATTTTATTTCGTGCCTCTGGATCCTCTCCAGTTTTTATATAACCTTCTTAAAATGCAGTACCTAGAATTGTGTGCAGAGCTCTACCTGAGGCCTACCAAATGCCAGGTAGAGTTGTATTATAATCTTTCATGTCTTGTGTACTTGTTAATGCAGCTCAGTATTGTGTTCATTTCATGACTGCATCACATTGCTGATTCCTGTGGAATTTGTGATCTGCAATAACCTCCAGGCCCTTCTTATCAGTTTTATTGCCATGTCAGTTATACAGTTTTTCCTGATTCTGTAACTGAATGTTTGATTTTCTTTCTTGGGTATAGCATCTTACATTTATCATCCTTGAATTTCCTTTCTAAACCTATCCTCCAGGTGTTTGCAACTCCTTTCAGTTTCGTCTCATCTGCAAACTTCTTCAATCAACATTGTACAGTAAAATCTCCGCTATCCAGCATTTAAATAACAGGAATACTTCACTAACAGGAATTTCTGGCCAGCCAACTGAAAATGGAGGTGGGGCAGGGAAAGTTCGCACGTGGCTGCTGCTGCTGCCACCCACAATCCTGTGTGGCCACTGCTCCATGTGTGGCCGCCGTCACACACACCCTGCCTCCCTGCTCCGCTGGCCGGGCACAGGGAGGAGGAAAGCTTGTGTACAGTGGCTGCGCTGCCACCACTCTGCACTACAGCTCTGTGGCCCTGAGCGCCGCTCTGCCACTGCTCTGTGCTGCACCCTGCAGCTGCCACCGCTCCACATGTGGCCACTGCCACCACCCCCCACTCCATAGCTCTGCGTTACCTGAAAACCCTGAGCCAGTGAGCCCCTTACCCCAGGGATGCCGGACAACAGAGATGCCACTGTATTCCTTCATTCAAGTAATTAATAAAATGGCTAAACAACATCAGAACCAGAAAAAACCTCTATGAAACTCCATTTCAGTGCTCCTGCCATTCTCACATAAGTCCATTTTATAAATACTCTTTACTTGCAGTAATTCCACTAATTATTAGGGATATCCGGAATTCATGCCAAAAGAGTGCAGCACGCCAGCTTCTTTAACCGGGGTGTTTCCCCTGCACACACCTCCCCCCCCACTACTCATTGGTGGAAGGGCCCCATCACTTGCCACTTACTACCTGCACCTGATGGCTGGGAAGTGAAACCTGCAGTTGTAAATATGCCGCAGTTTTTACCTCCCAACTGTCAGGTGCAAGCGACTGGGCCCCAGTCAGTGGCTGGGAGTTGGGGGACGGTGCGGGGCAATCTCTAAGATTAAAGCAGCTGCCATGCCAACACACGTCCAGTGTAATACTCTTGCCGGGAGGTCTTGCTTGACCAATCTCATTTCCTTCTATGACCAGGTGACCTATCACCTGGACAAGGGAGAAGAGATTGATGTCATATATCTTGACTTCAGAAGAGACTTCGATCTTGTATCCCATGATCACCTCTTGGCCAAACTGCCCAGTTGTGGCCTTGGCTCCACCACAATCCGCTGGCTGGGAAATTGGCTCCGTGATCGGACCCAGAGGGTTGTAATTGATGGCAGTCACTTATCGTGGTGCCCTGTGACCAGTGGGGTCTTCCAAAGCTTTGTCCTTGGACCCATATATTTCAACATCTTCATTAATGATGTGGACACTGGCGTCAAAAGCAGACTGGCCAAGTTCGCCGATGACACCAAACTTTGGGACAAAGCATCCACACCAGAAGATAGGCAGGCGATCCAGGCTGACCTGGACAGGTTCAGCATATGGGCGGACGAGAACCTGATGGTGTTTAACACCAATAAATGCAAGGTTCTCCACCTTGGGAAGAAAAACCTGCAGCATCCTTATAGGATCAGCAGTGCTACGCTAGCTAGGCCTACGGAAGAAAGAGACTTGGGGGTCATCACTGACCGCAAAATGAACGTGAGCCTGCAATGCGATGCTGTGGCTACTAAAGTGACCCAAACGCTGGTTTGCATCCATAGATGCTTCTCAAGCAAATCCCGGGACGTCATTCTCCCCTTGTACTCGGCCTTGGTGAGGCCGCAGCTGGAGTACTGCGTCCAGTTTTGGGCTCCACAATTCAAAAAGGATGCGGAGAAGCTTGAGAGAGTCCAGAGAAGAGCCACGTGCATGATCAGAGGTCAGGAAAACAGACCTTACGACAACAGGCAGAGAGCCATGGGGCTTTTTAGCCTGGAAAAGTGTAGGCTTAGGGGTGATCTGATGGTCATCTATAAGTTTATCAGGGGTGACCACCAGGATCTGGGGGAACATTTATTCACCAGAGTGCCCCAAGGGATTCGAGGTCAAATGGTCATAAACTACTACAAGACCGTATCAGTCTGGAGATGAGGAAGAATTTCTCTAATGTCCGAGCCCCCAAGGTCTGGAACAGTCTGCCAGCGGAGATGGTTCAAGCACCTACATTGAACACCTTCAAGAGTAAATTGGATGCTTATCTTGCTGGGATCCTATGACCCCAGCTGAGTTCCTGCCCTTTGGGTGGGGGGCTGGACTCGATGCTCTTCCGAGGTTACTTCCAGCCCTAACGTCTATGAAATTATGAAATTCAGGAGAGCCCTACCATTCACCAAAGGGTAATTCTGTCTAACCAATATTTGTCATATGAGACTGTTAAATTCCTTACTGAAGTCCATTTTAAAGTACATTATGTCAGTTCCATTCCTCTCATCTCCCAAACTTGTTAGCCTGTCAAAAAAAGGAAATCAAGTTGCTTTGGCATTTTTTGTTCTTAACAAATTTAGGTTGGTTGCTTGTGATCATCTTTTCCTCTCCAGGTATTTACAAATTTATTGTTTTATAATTTGCATTAATAATCTCTCAGGGGCTGAAACCAGGCTGACCAGTCTATATTTCCTGGCTCATTTCTTTTCTACTTTTTAATGATGAGCAGTAAGTTAGCCCTTTTCCAATTCTCTGGGACCTTCCATCATCCCTGACTTTGCAAATATTGTTGCCAATGGCTCTGAGATTTCTTTAGCTAATTTCTTCAGCATCTGAGGATAAATTTCATCAAGCCCTTAAATTCATTCAGATTTGTCAAAAGTTCTTCCTCTTCCTTATTTATATTAATTTTGTTAGTTATCTAGTCTCTGGTTGGTTTGTTTTTTTAACAATGAATGATAGCTCAGTTGTACAGTTGGTGACCTATGAGACTCTGGGTTTTCAAGAGGAGGATGGATATGCATTCATCAAAAATGATTAAGGAATTGCATTCTTGCATTCATGAAGAAGGGGTTGGACCAGATTACCCCTTAAGATCCCTTTCAACTCTATGACTCTGTAAAAATATCACTGAGTCTCTCTGCTGTCTTGTGTCCTGTGTTACAAGCTCACCAACTGGTGAGCAGTGGCATCAATATTATTTTATAATCAATATATCAATTTTCTCTTCTTTTTGAAGTACTTGAGGAACCTGTTCCTGTCACCTTTACCATTCCTTTCCAGTTGTACTATATGCCTGTATGCTAAGAAGTTCCTCATGTAACCACACTGGTCTCATGTGATTTTTATCCTTCCACCATGTTGGAATACTTTGTTGCCGAGCCTCAAATTCTGCATCCTTTCAGAACTGTTGGCACTTCTGAACCATTTTATCCAGTAATCTGTCTATCCTGAGAAGGCAGAAATTAGTATGACTCTAGGACGGGTATGTACTAGAATAGCTCCAGTATAGATATGAATTGGTATAGCTCCATTAATGTCTAGTGGAATTGGGGGAATTTACATCTGTTTAGCTCCTTGTGAGAGCACGGTGGGGCTGTTTCATGTTGCTTTTCCAATGTCACCTGTTCTAGTACCACCACTAACTAAACTCTGAAAGAATGAAATTTTAGTTCTTCTTAACACAAGAGGCTCTTGGCAGTTTTTTTGCTATCTGAAGCCACTGTGTATTTTGTCATAAGGAGGTGCAAGTCTGGGAATAGGAGATCAAAATAATAGGAACGATTATTCACCTTCACCACGCCAAAAGGTAAAAAATATCTTTAAAGCCCACATGAACAAACTTGTGATATGAAAAAGTATTACTGAAGTTACAGGGCAGTTTAAGTTTAAGTTCTGTGTTTTCAACTTATTTTTTAATGTTTCAGAAGCCCTGTGGTAAAGTCAAAGCAGACTAGCTCAGAATTAACAAGCACTGCTCTGGTATGCCTTTAGGGCTTTGAATATACATATAAAGTAGTAGTCCTGTCTAAAGTGATTTCTTCTGAGTTGCTTAGAGAGTCTTTTGACAACTTTGTGTGTTTAAAAGCATTTAGAGTTGTGGTCAGAATAAACAATATTTTTCTCATGATTTCCAGTGAGAAAAGAATCTTTTAGTATTCTGCCATTTCAGTCATCTTGCAAAGTCCATAAGCAATTAGTTTTGAAGCCCAGGAGAAAAAATCTTGCTTCACAACTTCACTTTGTCCATTTTCCTCTAAACGCGTCTTAGATTTTACAATGGCAAAATCTCGGTTCAAAGTATTTTGTATTCTAAACAAGTTAGATCGTATTGTTTTAAACTGGGTCTCTAGTCATATACTCAGTTGTGTTCAGGATATAAATGAGTGGAAAACAATTTGCAGTGCACAAGCAAACTTCCTGTTTTACTTGAAGAAAATATTTGTCATTCATATCTGGAAACTGCATGCTTTATCATTCATTTGGGTCTGGAGCTAATTGCCATTTCACCAAGTACTCAAATAAAAAAGGCCCAAACAACCTAAACCAAAAATCCAGGGAAATGTATAAGAATGAATTTAAATGAAATTGTCTGTTTGAGAAACCAAGCTAATGGGGGTCTTTTGTTTAAACAATATAAAGATACTGTGGATGTTTTTTCCCAAACCAAACAATTGCTGTAAAAGATCCAAGTTAAAAAAAAATCAAGTTAAACTTGTATGAGTTAGGATCTTCTAAGGACAAGATCAAAACACCTAAACTGGCACTGTTGTTTGACATCTTGTTTTTTGAATATATAAAAATAACATTTGCAGGAGACATCCACTCTTCCTCCTGTCCTTGAACATACATGTTTTATGGGAGAGCTGCAGAGGACAGTATTTGTCACTGCCATTTGGGCATAAAAGATGGGTAAGAAAAACCAACCATGGACTTGGTTCACTATAAATATGTTCCTTATTATTTACAATTAGTGTTCAGAAAATCCTGCATATGTAGTATGCTACATTATCATAATGATTTAATGAATCAAGCCTGTTTTCTCCCTTAAAAAAAAAAAGGCAGAAAGAGAGAGGCTAATTTTGTTATTATCCTGACATATTCACAGTCTGTAGTCTCTCTGAATAACCTCATTTCGGCTGTTTTTCAATATACTTTCCTAGAACGCTGTTTCGTTTTAATGTGCTTGCATGGCCTAAAGTAGGAGATGAATAATGTGTGGGCTATCAAACTGTAAAATTACATACATCATGAAAAATATCTGTAAAATATACTGGAGATCAGTATATTAAGATACAGCAGTATGTTTCCAGAAACTGGCTTCCTTTTCTCTTAAAAAAATTAAACACTTTTTCTTGCTTCTCATTTAGAAATAAAGAACCTCTGACTGCAGTTTTGATTTCTTTATATTTAAATGTGTGTATTGTATATGGGTGTTTTCTTTTAATTGAATCTAAGTTTTTTCCCTTGTTCAGCATGGGGAAAAAGGCTGTCATTTTGGATTAGTGTGCAAGGTGGTGTGGAGCTGGGGGGCAGGTGGCTGCCATCCCCCCATCTTGAGGCCCTGTCCCCACCCTGGGCTTTGGGTCAGAGTTGGAGCCGTTGGCATTGCCTGCTTCAGCACCTGCTGCCCCCTGCTATCTTATCTGCACTCCAGTACCTGCCCTCTCCTTCCTCCCTTGTCACTCCTTATCCTTAGTCACAACTTCAGCTCTAGCTCCTCTTTGAACTGCGGCATGGAGCACATTATGGCACCATCCTCCTCCCTCCCTCCTGCCACCCCCCCACCCCGACCCTGGTTACAACCTGGTCCTGGGACTGGCGCTGCCACCACCACAACCACTGCTACCTAACTGGGGGAGTAGAGAAAGAACCACCAAGTGCTCTGTGCCCCAGGCCTGAGTGGGGTTGGAGCTAGAGCCATGACTGAGGGTAAGTGACAGCAGGAGGGCAACAGGCAATAGGGAAGTCAAGCTGGGAAGTCAAGTAGCAGCGTGGACAGTTTCTAGAGGCACAGGCAGTGGGGAGGAGGGGGAAGGTAAGTAGTAGGGGGCACGTACCAGTAGGGGAAGGCACTGTGTTGAGGGGCAGTGTAGGCACCATATTGGGAACAGACTCTAGGGGGAATTAGGCAGCATACCACCGCTTGCCTCTGCTGCTGCTTTCCCCACTGCAGTGGTGGTGGGGGAGACGATTGTAAGATGACTCTTCATTAGCTTCTGCACCTAAAGAATATAAAAAAATCATAAATTTTCCATGTATCAATCTGATTATGGAGAGGTTATTTTACATATGAAATAATCTTGAATGTGGGTATAAATGGTAACTTGCATAGAATTTATAGACCTGGGTAAACTGTACAACAAGGTTATTGAGCAGTACTGTTTCTCTTTCAAAAACAGGATTAGGACTTTTTCCATATCAAAAACCTGTATCCCAGCAGTCAGTTTTCTGACAGTGTAGCAGCTTTAAAGACATGATATTATCAGTTAGATCAGGTGACATATCAGGAGAGGTTTGTTTAACATAGTCCAATACCAAAATGGAAACGTCATATTATTATACAGATTTCTAGTCTGCATAATCTTCCTTGCAACACTGAAGTAGGAGACTAAGACAGTTAAATAATGGTGAACTTCTTGAGGCTGGACATTTGGAAACAGGATTCTCCTAGGAATTCATTAGAGAACCCATTTTGAAATTTGTTCATAATCTTTTGATGTTCTTGCTCGATGCTCTTTGTTATTTCTCAGTATAAATTAAGTTATATAAAACTGTTTATTTGCTGTATTTACTCCTTCATTCTATCTGGACTTCAAGAAAGCCTTTGACACCGTATCCCATACCATCCTTTATTAATAAACTGAGGGGATGTGCCTTGGATGATTACATGGTAGACTGGGTAGCAAACTGGCTCAGGGGTCACACTCAGAGGGTGGTGGTGGATGAGTCAGTGTTAACCTGGAAAGATATGTACAGTGGAGTCCCTCAGGGCTCAGTTCTGGGTCTGGTGCTGTTCAACATCTTCATCAGTGATTTAGATGAGGGGGTGGGAAGCACTCTGTCCAAATGTGTGGATGACACTAAAATATGGGGTGAAGCTAACACTCTGGAGAGGAGGAACCAGATCCAGGCTGACCTTGACAGGTTGGGGAAGTGGGCAGAGAGAAACAGGATGCAATTCAATAAGGACAAGTGCAAGGTGGTGCATCTAGGGAGGAAAAACTGCCATCATACCTATAGGTTGGGGGGTGACCTTCTCAGCACCACTGAGGCAGAGAGATCTTGGAGTCACTGTTAACTCCAGGATGAATATGAGTCGTCAATGTGATGAAGTAGTCGGCAGAGCCAGTCGCACCTTGTTGTGCATCTGTAGGTACTTCACAAACAGGTCCAGGGAGGTGATCCTCCCTCTGTATGCGGCACTGGTCAGGCTGCAGCTGAAGTACTATGTCCAGTTCTGGATGCCACAGTTCAAGTGGGATGCAGACAACCTGGAGAGGGTCCAAAGAAGAGCCACTCATCTGATTAGAGGCCTACAGGGAAGGCCCTATGAGGAAAGGCTAAGGGATCCTAACCTCTTCAGCCTTTCCAAAAGAAGGCTGAGAGGGAACCTTGTGGCAGCATACAAATTCATAAGGGGAGAGCAACACGAAGTAGGCAATGATCTATTTACCAGGGCACCCCCTGGAACAACAAGGAACAATGGCCATAAGATATTGGAGAGTAGGTTTAGACTGGACATTAGAAAAACGTTCTTCTAGGATATAGAATGGGCTTCCAGGGGAGGTGGTGCCTGCCCCATCCTTGGGGGTCTTCAAGAGGAGACTGGACAGGCACTGGTTGGGATCACATGATCCCAGGCTTGGTGATCCTTTTCTAGATGGCCCATTGAGGTCCCTTCCGACCCTGGAATCTATGAATCTATGGGGGGAGGGGGGAAAAGATAAGATTTTCTATAAAATCCTTGCCCCACCCCTTCCCCAGCCCACACTTTTTCTTACATTCACAAGAGCATCGTCCTTTTCATTTCATATTAGGCTTGCCTCTTCTATCTACCTAAATCTGTCCATGTTTTCCAGGATAATTTTAAAACATGGTACAAGTCATATTTAAAAAGTAAAAGGGTACCATTCCCCTCTAGATCCCTATAAAATAGGGACACTTCCAAACTCAAACTACTGTTCTGTTGAAAAGAAATACAGGTGCCAGAAGAGCATCACCCTAACAATTAGTTTAATAAGAGTCCCGTGCTGTGTGTTTGATAGTATAACAATACAGTCATCCATAGGCAGATCGAAGATTTTGAAAAGTGGGGTACAGATGGTGTGGTGCATCATAACATATAACACAACACACATTTTTCTCCAGTTAAAGAGAAACTGAAAGTTTTACTAATATGGTAGGGGCCTAGAGCTACAATATTCAGTTTAAGAACATTGCAAAACCTAATTTGCTAGATTATATATACAGTTTTGAAAAAAACAAACAAGCTAGGCAAAAATAGTCAAATTGTTGTATTAGTCTTATAGTCATTATAGTTAAATGTGTATTTCTTATTCAGATTTATGAAACAAAAATTTATCATCTTGACAGTGCATCTAACTCTTCACAGTCAGTTAATTCTACACCTCAGTTAATGTTCATCTGAGTTAATATTACCACACTTGAGATAAGGTTTTTAGCTATAGCTAAAAACAGTCTGCAGAGCCATGAAATAGAAGAGAGATATTACCAGGAATGGTTACAAGATAGCAAAATTGCAGAAGAAAGGATGGATAGCTTGATTAATGGAACATCAAGGCTATTCAAAACGAAAGAGGGTTGTTAACAACTGTGGAATGAAGAGAAATTACCAGGTATCAGGTAGATTATAATGAGCCATGGAGTCATAAACTACAGACATATGGCTTTTGTAAGGAGGTACTTGGCCTTTATGGGGCTGAGACCCAGCTGCAGTTGGTTAACATTTAATAGTCTGCTTGGCTGGAAGGCTGGGAGCCAGCTGCAACTGAGGCCTAGTAAGGAGGGGTTGGACTACAAAGAAGGTTAAAAGGTCCAGAAACATAGTGCAAAGGAGAGAGAAGAGGCAGTGGGAAAAGAACAGAGCCTGGATTGTTCTTCTCCACATCTGAAGGAGGACGGCAGGTTTTGGTTTTGTTTGATTATTGTTTGCACATTTATTTTGTTTCGTTTCCTGTGGAGATGAGATTGCCCTGTGTAAAATAAATAGGCTGGAAATCCTGAATGTAGTGCTGACTGGCTTAGATAAGGAAGCTGGGTGCATGACCCACTTACATGTGGCAGAGAGTGCAGGCAGTTTAAATGTACTCAGCACTGCAGAGTCAGAAGCTCTGATAGCACTAGAAGGCCTGCAACAGCAGCAGTTATATCAGCACCTCCACCTACAATAGCAGCAGTTCCAGGGGGAGCACCAGCAAATTATGCAGTATCTTTCAGAAAATGAGAAGACCCTCACACAGACTGGTGTCTCACTGTGTTCCCAGATGGTGGAGTCTCTTGAATCTGGGTCCAGAAGATGACCCAACGGTCTTCTTAGAGACCTTTAAACCTGTGGCAGAGGCCTACCAGTGGGCACAGAAGCTTTGGGATAATAAAACAGTTCTCTTTTTAATGGGGGAAGCTCAGGAAGCCTACTGGAGCCTTGGGACTGCTTTGGCCTGCCCCAAGCAAATATAAAATATATAGCAAATATAAAATTCCTATAATGGATCATCTGGGTCTAACAAAAGAAGCATATGAATGCAGATTTGGGCAGGAGGCATTTGATCTGAAGGCTTAGCCCCAAGCAGTTACTAAAAGACTGAAGGACTTTCGCACCCACTAGTTAAATCTGGAGTCATGGTACCTGATAACTTAAGCACAGTTTTGCTCCATACGCCCAGTGGGATCCTGGAAGTGAGTCTACCAGCAACATGTGTCCAATCTGGATGAGTCAAAAACTTTATGGAGGCAGACATGCACTGTAAGGATAACCAGGGGACCCAATGGGACCCGAATTCTGGGAGACTGAGACTGTAGAAGAGATGAATGTAAGGGATGTTTGTTTGGGACACTACCATCCAGGGCCTCAGCTCAGTCTCCTCCAAGTCTGTGGGCCAGTGGTCTACCTTTGAAGGACCACTTGGTGGAAAGAGAGTAACTTGGAGCAGGTAGCAGCTGGATAAGGAAACGTGGTGATTGCTTGACTTAATTTAGATATGGTGAGGAGGGCCAGCAGTACAACAACTGCCTACACATGGACTGTGGGAGGGAGGATTCACACCTAAAGGGATATGTGGTGCCTGTTAAAATAAATGATATCCAGTTCATGGGTCTGGTAGACTTCAAGGTCCAGACAGACCTTTATATACCAGCAGCTTGTGGACCCTGCCTTCCCTGACTTCTAAAAAGTGGAATGTGTCCACAGGGGCATTAGGCCATAGCCCACAGTCCTCTTAAGCCTAACTGTTAGGGGACAAGAAGTTAGGATTGTTGCCACAGTGGCCAGTCACCTGACCTATCCCATGGTGATTGGGTGAAATTGGGTTCAGTGTCTAAAATGTTACAGTTAGCTCAAATAGTTGAGATGAATATGGTCAATCTCAATCCAGTTGAGCAGCACTGGAGGAAATATTTCTATTTTCAGACCCCAAAACTGTTTGGACCCTGTTCCAGGTATCACTGAGAATGATGGAGGGTCAGGATAGTGGCATTTGCTGGCCAGGGAGCCCATAGAAAAAGGCCAGGAAGAGGCATTGGGATTCAGCGTGACCTAGACACCCAGGGGCAACTTCAGGGCGACAACATGCCTCAAGAAGTTATTTGGAAGGTGGATTGGACTAGGTAGGAGAGGATCCAAATTTCATCCAAAGTGAAAGGGAATTGTGTTTATTTCTTGGTTGGTTGGTTGGTTGGTATTGGTATTGGAGTAGACCCAAATCTGGCTGCTTAGAATCCTCATTTTGAATTAGAAGGACATCTACTGGTGAGGGTTACAAGAAACAAGCCTACAGGGACCTGGTTGTACTAGTTAGTGCCAAAGCAGTACTCAAACCAAGTGTTAATACTAGCCCATGATGGACTATGGGCAGGTCACTTGGGAGCAAAGAAGATGCAAGAGAGGGTTTTTGCTAGTTTTGTATTTATCAAGCTATCAAAGATTGTTTCATGGATTTCATAGACATTCAGGCTGGAAGGGTCCCCAAATGATCACTGAGTCCAGCCCCCTGCCTCGGGGGCAGGAAGTCAGCAGGGATCATAGGATCCCAGCAAGATAAGCATCCAGATGTGTCTTGAAGGCATTCAAAGTGGGTGCTTGAACCACCTCCAGTGGCAGTCTATTCCAAACCTTGGGGGCTTGGACAATAAAGAAGTTCTTCCTTAGGTCCAGTCTGAATTGGTCGCGGTGGAGTTTGATCTTGTCATCCCTTGGGGCATTCTGGTGAACACCCCTGATGAAATTATAGGTGGCCTCTCATCATAAGGTCTGTTTTCCTGACCTCTGATCGTACGCGTAGCTCTCCTCTGCACTTTCTCAAGCTTCTCCACATCACTTTTGTATTGTGGAGCCCAAAACTGGATGCAGTACTCCAGCTGCGGCCTCACCAAGGCCGAGTACAATGGGAGACTGATGTCCTGGGATTTGCTCGAGAAGCATCTATGGATGCAAGACAGCGTTTTGCTCGCTTTACTAGCTGCAGAGTCGCACTGAAGGCTCGTATTCATCTTGTGGTCAATCATGACCCCCAAGTCCCTTTCCTCTGCAGTGTTAACCAGTGTAACACTGCCAAGCCTATAAGGAAGCTGCAGGGTTTTTTTTGTGAGTTGTGAGTCCTGCCCAGAATGTCAGCTGATTATGTCCTCTTAGTACCCATCCCACTTGTTAGCACCCACTTCAAGTGGGTCAGAATCAACCTAATCGGACTACTGGAACCATGTGCAAGTAGATGTTAGGGTGTTTTTGTTCTTGTAGGCTATGCCACCTAATACCCTGTGGTGGTGACCATCTGCTCAACCCCAGCTCAAATGGTTGCCTCTGAGTTGCTAAAAATATTTTCTTAGGTAGGGATTCCCTATGAGATGCTAACCAACCAGGGCACAGAATTTGCCAAGACTACTGCAGGAGATGGAGGCATTATTAAACGTTCACTCAGTGAAGACCTTAGTTTATCATCCCCAAACAGATGGTCTGGTTGAGCGTTTTGGCTGAGCTCTGAAGGGGTTGTTCCAGAACTTTATAGTTAGGGAGCCCAAATACTGGGGCAAACTGTTGCCATATTTGCTATTCATGGGCTTCTGCAGTCATCTACAGGCTCTTCCCTGCTTGAATTGTTATATGGCCTGCAACCATAGGGAGTGTTAGACCTTACAGGAATTCTAGGAGGCCTGGGGCACTAAAGCACAGAGTGTAGTGCAGTGGGTCCTCCAACAGGTTTAGGAGTATCAGTATAACAAAAATGTCAGTCTTTTGGTGTATGCATCTGGCGATACAATGCTATTCCTTTCCATGGAGATCACATTGTTATTTAAGGGGCAAGGCCCAAAGGTCCAACATTGTATTGGGCAAGAATTCCCCCATCCCTTCCTCTCCATGCTCAGTGACACAGTGCTTCCTTCCCTTCCAATTCTCCCCTTCGCCTGCCTGCTGCTATCTCCAACTGGGCTGCATGTGGAGCCAGGCTTGGCCTGGGACAGCAGCGGTGAGCAGGTTCCTCCCTTCTGCCCAGTGTGCCCAGTGTTCTCCCATCAGACTGGAAGCAGGTTCATACTTGCCATTGCCACTCTACCCAGCTGAGTTCAGATCCCCATGCAGTCTAATTGGTGTCAGGCAGGAGCTACTGTGTAGCTCCCCCACCCCCAGGGCAGCAGGGGCAGTAATAGCAATGGGCTGATTAGGGGCAAATGAGAGGGGACATGATGCTGAACCCAGAGGGGCATAGAGGGGGTGCCAGGCATGCTGGGGGGGAGGGCGGGTTATTACCTGCTTCAGGGATTTAAAAAAAGTCTGGGCTGCTGCTCCTGAGGCGTAGTATGCTCATCAGGTGTGAAGGGCAGCTGGGAGCATGGTTGCAGTCATCCCTTCAGTGCCAGTCATTGCTCCTGCACCCCACTTCATAAAATCGTAGATCTGCCCATGAACTAGAGTAGATGTATGCCCAAACCCCGGCATGGAAAAAGTTAGCATAAACCCATTAAACAATGAATACAGGCCATGTATCTATGTAGTCACAAATGTACCTAGAGGGCTAGCTGGATGATTATAAAAAAGGAAAATTCATAGTTAGGCTTTGCCAAATGCTTTTTCAAAAATGTTTTTTTCCCTTAATTCTTCACTGCTGTAATGCTTAGAATTTGTTTGCTTTTCCTTTTTTCAGATATTTTTAGTAGTGTAAGTAGAGGACATGTTGACCTCTGCTGCAAAGCCAGCCGGTGGAGCAAAAAAACAAAATTAATTAATGGTTGTATTGAAGTCCATCCAATCTGGGCTGGAATTTCACAAAAATGGGCGTTTCTATGGATGTTTTTCCAGTTTCTTTGCCCAGTGAGACACCATTTTCCCTCAAATACTTTGGCTTCTTCTCAGATCTTTCTCTTGCCCCCATGGCCACTAGTTCTCAGTCCCAGGTTTTGGTAGTAGTCCCCACCAAACTGTCTGACAGTTTCCCTCTCTGTTTCATTTTTGCCAGGCTCCTTGTCCCAATCTGTTCCCTTCTCCCTCCACCAATCTGGCATTTGTCCCTCTGCATTCAAGTCAGATGGTTTCATCTTCCAATACCAGGCTATTAAGACATGGAAGAGATGGCATTCCTGCTGTCAGTTCCAGTGTCCAGCCCCAGCAGGACTTCGAGTAGTCAAATCCCTTAGAGCGCCTGTAGGTCTAAGGCAAAACATGTTCAGTCACTATGAGGATGATGCAAGAGCAGCTTAGTTCGTTAGCATTAGTAGTTGGAAGGGATTAGTTTATAGTCATTGAGCATGGCATCCTGGGTGATTTAATTTACTAAATTCTAAGTTTCTCTCAAGCATTACAAATAGATTTGTTGAAGGTTTATACATAGGCCAAATTCAGCCAGGTCTTTCCAGGAACAACAAAAGGCACCTTGACAAAGGTGGCTGGCTTACCAAATGTCAAAGTACTGTGGAGCCCAGTCAAAGAAATGGCATCCAGATTACTTTGATATTGCAAAGCAATGTATTTTACTCTAGTTTTATTTCCTTTTCATGGAAGTTCTTGATTTTGTTTTGGTGGAGACTTTAAAAAAAAAAAAAAAAAAAGATAACCTGATATAAACAACTGGCATAGAAGATTTCAATTCAAATGGTTATGCTCTGACCATTTACAGGGTTTTATAATGGAAAGTGTCAAGTAACCTTATTCAGTCTTACCAGTTCCTTTCGTCATCCTGGGTGTCTGTATATGTCAGAGCCATGTGTGTTCTATAGCAGTGTTTCCCAACCTTTTCCAGCCCAAGACACACTTACATTAATAACATTTTTCTCCAGCCCACCTGTTAAGGCATTCCCCATCCCTGTACTGATGAGCTTATTGTAGCTCATTGCCACAGCAAAATTCTGCGGTACAGCTATTCAGAGACATACAAACTATGCATCCCCCACCCAGCCAACACATGCACAGTAGATGATTTTCCTTCTGCTTGGCTGGTTCCTCTCCACCCCACCCCAACCCCTGCCAGCCAACACATGTGCAAGTCTTCTGTGCATATTTCATCAACGCAGCTTATTCGTTAGCACGAGAACTTCGTTGCTGGAGAACTTTCTTCTCATTATTCCAAAATTCTCGCGGCACGCCAGGGTGCTCTTCGCGGCACACCAGCTGAAAAGCGCTGTTCTGTAGCACTCACTCAACTTTGGCTTGAATGGGAGTACTCACATGCTTAAGTTAGGAACATGTAGAAGACTGTCCTGTCTGTTGGTGAGTATGCAGGTCCCCAGCATGTGCAATATGTATACATGCATGCTCTAACCCTTGGAAAGTCCTCTCTGGTCATCCCTGTGGAGAAGGTCAGCAAAAGTTTGAACCATCCTCAAAATGGCTTTTTATGATTAAGAAGCTTGTTCCAGTTCTCTGCACAGGGTTGAATTTCATTTAGGACAAATTCCAAGTGCTACGCTGTCTAGTGGTTATTACACTGTACCTCTGTTGTCTTTTAAGAAGAGTTTTGTTTCCAGCTAATTTGGAAGTGCAAGGGTTATCTTTTAGATACCAAAATCCTTCAATTCCAGTATTCAAGAGAGTGGCTATTATAGGATTTTGCATATAAGAGCAAAACAGCTATTCCTAAAATTTGCTAGTTTTTTGAGCTTCAGAGCTTGTATACCCGGCAGGATACTTGATTGAAGTGAAAGACTTTGTTGCCTGGAAACATTTTAGATACACCTTGAAAACAAGTGACTCTGACAGGATGATCTTGTGGTAAAAGGGCAAGGCAGTCTAGTAAAGTTAGTTCCTTCATAGTTGCTCTCAGAAGTAGATAAGGGGAGCTGAGAATAAGTCCTTTCATTTGTTAAAGACTGCTGTTGGTAGCTGAGGCAGAAAACAACCTGAAGTTTCTTAGACCATCTCACCTCCTGGGAAGATAATTTGCCTGTGGACAGACTTGGCATATAGCATATTTACCCTGATTAATATTGCTTCATCCTAAATCTTTCAGCCCTAGTGAACAATTTTGTGAAGTCAGACATGGACCTATTTTTCAGTTTCTGCTCTGGTCTTGTTCATCTGAATGCATTCCTGTACTAAAAAAAAACACCCCCGAGCATTGCTATACTTAAAGAGACAGACAAAAAGAGAAGGGGAGAGCAAGTGAAAGAACTAGCGATGGGCCAGAAGTAACTCTACCCTCCCCCCCCGAAGAACAACATAAGGACAATTTCTACTGTTTTGCACCTTATGAGTTAAATTGTGTGTGTAACATATTACCAGTGCAGACTGATACACCTCTGCAAAATGTATATAAAATGCTAAATGAAAACAAGTAGGTGCAACCAGAGGAACAGAAAAGAATCTGGATCCAAATTTCTGTAATGGATTGAACTGGGGCGGCCACTGACACCCCCAGAATACAGGACAGCATCCTGGTAAGGGGTGGATCTCCTTGGTTAATCATCAGTGAGGGGTGGGGCTACTGGGCCCCTTGGCCAATCAGCAGCAAGGGGCGGGGTCGCCATCTCCCTCCCTTCTTCCCTGCCTAGCTGGCTTGGAACCCCTCTTCTTCAGGCTGTGCACCACCCTACTTCTTGGCACAGCCATTGGAATCAGAAGGACACATGATTGATGTGTATTTTCACCAATGAAGTAAAACAACAGGACTTTTTGCTGTCTGTTCCTCATTCAGAAATGGATAGGGGACAAAGGATTTAAAATCAGGATGATCCGGTATGAAACAGGATGAATGGCCATCCTATATTGAACCACTATCATACATATAATCCTGTTTTGGGCATTTCAAGGCCGTGAATCACGCTAAATGCCTGAGCGCTGGCTACAATAATTAAAATGTGATAATTACTACTCTTCTCCTCTCTTAGATTAGTTAGATAGCATTTTCTCATGGCTTTTTTCTCAGTATCTCAAGCAGGTTTCTACCCAAAAAAAGGGAAGTTGTGTTACATATGCCCCATGTACACATTACACACTAGGTGTGATTAATCAGTTATTCAATTGTAAGTGGTGATGCCTTAAGTGGTTCAGTCAATGGCCTGATAAAAAAAAAAAAAAGAATAAGCTACAAACTTGTTGGACAAAATGTGTGTAATAACTTAAAGTATAGCAACAACAGGGACGACCTCTTTTCACGACTGATGAAGACAGCAGCACTCTTCAAGGACAATGCAGTAATACAGGGTTTTTGGTCTGGCATACTGGTAGAGAGAAAAATGAGTCCAAGCCAAACTGCTGTCAGAATATGGGACCCTTTGCACATGCAGGTAAAGGTGCAATGAGATTTAATGTGCAATCTACACAATCATGTCTCCTGCCATACCACATGTGAATGGCAGGAGGTGTGATTGTGGGATTGGAAATCAAATCCCATGACACCTTATTGCATATGAAGGGAGAGCCTGATCCCAGGCTCCCCTTGTAACAGCAAGAAGCAAGCTCCTGGGTCTGGGAGCCCCCTCGACTGATGGGGCTACCAGCTGCAGTGGTGCCCCATGCACCTCCATGGCTGGGTTATCACAGCTGTTGTGAACCTCCAGCTGTGGGGGTGCACCACACACCCCTGCAGCTTGGAGGTGAGCTGCTGCAATCTCCCTGCCGTGGGGCTATGTGGGGCACCCCTGCTGCTCGGAGATCACAGCAGCTGGTCTCCCAGCCATGAGAGTACATGGAGTACCCCCATGACTGAGAGATCAGGAGTGTGTATGCTGCCCCCACAGCTTAAACGGATTAGCATCAAAATAGTTAGTGTTGACTTAAGGACTAGAAATTTAATTTATTTTCTGAAAAGAAAGTCCAACCCTAGAGTCCAGTTTTATGGTAACTAATGGATTTTCAGGACGATTTTTACCCCCAAAA
The DNA here is from genome assembly GCF_052110815.1 of Crocodylus siamensis. Lineage (NCBI taxonomy): Eukaryota > Metazoa > Chordata > Crocodylia > Crocodylidae > Crocodylus > Crocodylus siamensis. Next base: position 15,092,852 of record NC_143396.1, on the reverse strand, counting down.
CACATTTACTCTACATGCCCATAAAGCTGCTTAACTGAATTGGAGTTATGTCCAGCCACTTGCCAGCTTCTTCGTGTCCAGGCCCTTCACAGGGTGGTTTGCCCCAGGCCCCACACCCTGCTAGGGTCATCTCTGCAAATATAGGCTATGCTTGTGTATTCCTCCTTGGTGACTACCCCTTGCTTTCATTCTCTATAAGCCTCTTTTTCCTTTTTTAAACACTCCTGGACTCTTCTGGTAAGCCAAGAGGGCTTCGCAGCCCCTTTACCACCTGTCCTGCCTACAGGAATGGACCTTTTCTGCAATCTGAGGATCATTTCTTTGAGGAACAACCACCCTTCCTGAACTCCCTTCCCCTCCAGTTCCTCTTCCCATAGGGTCTCTTCCACTATTTTCCTAAGCTCATTGAAGTCAGCCTTCCTGAAGTCAAGCACCTCTGCCCTACTGGCTGACTTCCATGCCCTACGGCAGATGGTAAATTCTATCATCTCATGATCACTGTCTCCCAGATTACCCTCAATCCTCAGCTCTCCCACCAGATCATCCCCATTGGCTAGAACCAAATCCAACAAAGCCTTCCCCCTGGCTGGTTCATTCACCTCCTGTACTAGATAAAGTTCTTCCATGCAGGTCAAAAACCTATTTGACCAGTAAATATAATGCATATAATAAATAGTAAATGTAATACATTTAATGCAGTTATCTGAATGGGAATAACTGGAGGTCTTTTAATTGGTGAACCTGAAAATAGTTAGAATTGTTTCCTTGTGGAATCCAGTGTTTTTCTGTCATCCAGTGAGCATGAGTTTAGTTCTTACCCTTTACTGTGCAATTTAGAAGAATTCCTCCTACGTAACAGTACTGAAATATAGGGAATATTAATGCACTATACATACAGCAGCAAGATAAATTTATCTTGTGAATGCCCATATTCTGAATGTTCTGTTGTGATGGGACAATATTAGATAATATTTAATAATATTTTCATATAGGTTCAAGCGTATCAGGAATTGTAATCAGAAGCAACATTAAGTTACAGGGAAAAGTATTCATATTAGACAAGTTCTTACAGTACCCAACTGTAAGTTGTAGCATTTGTATTTAAAGCTTATGGAGTTCTGACTAATATTTTGATATATGCTGCTTCTTGAGGAGCAACCTGTGTTGTAAGTCAGTGAAGAAACTCAACACAATGAGATCTTGGAAGTTGGTAGCAGTCTTGTTTTTCAAGTTTGGTTTCAGGCTCTTCATTATTCATAAAGCTACAGGATTAGCTCACTAAGACATTTATATGAAAAGTCACACCTGCTACTAGTCATCATTTGAGTCCAGATTTGCACATGCGAGGGACAGGCTATTGGGTTAGATGTACCTTGGTCTCTCACCCAGTATGGCAGTTCTTGTGTTCGTATATCAAGTTTTTACCTGGAGCTGCACAAAACTTTGCATCAGTTTACCCCTGTGTAAAAAAAGAAAAAGTGTATAATTATGTGATCCACAAAATAGTGTAAGTATTACTTTACTGATATTATAAAAGTATTTTGAAAACCTCCTACATAAGGTGTTATACCAGAGAAATGAAACGTATTAATTATTAGGAAAAATAAGGACTTCACATCTGTAAATAAAATATTGTAGTATGGCACCTCACTAACTCACTGTTGTTTCCTACTATTCTCACCTTTAAGATAAGATGACTTTCCTCCCACAGTTTCACCAAGAGGCAAGCATCTACTGCTTGACTGACCCTGAAATTCCACAATATATTTTTCTGCCCTCTTAAATAATACTATGTAATATTCATGCAGTATTTAACACTGAAAAATTAATATAACCTTTGATGTAGGTAAAGAATTATTATTGCCCTTTGTACAGATGGGGTAACAGAAATAAAATTATTGAATCACTTGCCCAAGGCAACAAAGTAAGTTAGAAAAAGAATAGGGAAGAGAAACCAGTTCTTCTAAATTTCTATCTTATGACTCATCTACCATTATTATACCTTGTGCAAATAACACCAATAAAAATAACAGGAAGAATAAAGTTGTTAAAACTCAGGATAGTGCAAGTTTTGGTGAATAAAAATCATAGTTTAACAAATGATAATATTGTTACATATTCAAAACCCATTGGAGATTTTAATTTAAGTGGGCTTGATATTGCCAGCACTACAGTTAATACAGTATCAGATTATCAGTTCCATTGTAGTAATATTTATTAAATTATTTTGTAGGTATTTGTATAGATTTTATTATAGAGAAATATATACTTTAGAGAACAAATGCTACTAATATTGGCAGGCTCCAGATATTCCCTGATATGATGAGTGACAGATCTCTTTACTAAATAGTCATTCACCCAACAACAAGAAGTAATGCTATTCTACACATGTGTTTTGTAAATAGTGAGGTATAAACCATTTTATTGTATCCCAACTTGTATCATAGGAAAAGGAATATAAATGTAGGTCTAGACTAGACATGTAGGTCTAATAGGGTGAATATTAAGATTTCCTTAACTGTATATTAGGAGTAAAGATATAATCTACAAGTAATGTTTAGAAGGACTGATCAGCAAAAACAAAAACTCTATATCTTAGTCATCAGGAAGTATAGGGTTAAAATGAGAATTGCTAAAAGTGAATACTATGCTTCACTTTTCAGTGAGGATGGGCAGGAACATGGCTAATGGAAAGTAAGGGTATGGCAATTGAAATAAAATATTAGAGAATAGTTAATGTCACACCTATATTTAAAAAGTGAAAAAAATCAGTGTTCTTAACTGCAAGCCTATTAGTCTGACCTCAGTAGCATGCAAACCTATAGCAAAAAATTTAAAGAAAAAAAAATAATTTGTCATATGGTGGTAAATAAAAAATGGGATAAAATGTGGTTATCAGAGGTTGATCATAGCATGTTATCATTTTTAGACAAGAAAACTGCTTTTCTAGACAAAGGAAATGTTGTAGATATACTCTATAAAATATATGATGTAATGCTAGATGGGGAATTAGTAGTTCAGTTGAAATTGGGGATTAGTACAAGAATTTTATGGAACTAAGGAAATGACAATGTGTTGTGCTGAGAAGAAAAATATTGTACTGGAGGTAGTTTACTGGTGGAGTTCCTCAGAAATTAGTCTCAGGACATACTTCATTTAATTTCCATTATTGACCTTGCTACAAAGTGAAGGAGTGTTCTAATGAAATTTTCTGCTAAGAACAAAAGAAACGCCATTTTGCATCAAACCTAAGGCCCATCCAGCCCAATATCCCACATCAAACATAGACTCATAGAAAATGAGGGCTGGAAGGGAACTTAGGAGGTCATCAAGTCAAACCCCCTACTCAAAGCAGGACCACTACCAACTAGATCATTTAGATTAGATCACCTAAATCATCCCCAACTAAACTCTAGAGGCATTGTTAATACAAAGAAGAGTTGGAATATCATGCAGGACAGACTGGATAACTTTGAAGACTAGAGTAATAGAAAGTATAAAGTTAGGGACTAAATAAGAATTTCTGTTATAAACTGGGAACTAATTGTGTGCAAATGATAGAATTGGAGAGAAATGCACATGTAATTAGTTGATTACAGGATGACTATGAGCCATGAATTTGATTCAAGTGTGAAAAAGTAAATATCATCCTAGAATGTATCAGGAGATTTATTTCTAAGACAGATGGGGAAATTATTACTATCATTGTACATGGCACTAGTGAAACCTCAGGTACAATATTATAAACTCTTTTGGTCTGCCATGGTCAAGGAAAATAATTTCCAACTGGAGCAGGTCTAGGGAAACTATTTGTGAGAGACTAAAAGAGTTTAGCTTATTTAGTTTAGCAAAGTGAAGGCTGAAAGGGTAAGTTATTGCTATCTATAAATACATCGTGAGATAAGCACCTAGCTGGTGGAGAGGAAGAGGAGGACTATTTAAGCTGAATAACACTGTTGTCACAAGAGCAAATGGAGAAAAACTGACCAGGAATAAACTTAGCAGGAAATAATTTGATTTCTTATAATTACAAGAGAGAGGTTCTGGAACCGTCATCCACTAGAAGTAGTGGAAACATCTAACTTTTTTTTTCATGGAGCTTGGTAATTTAAAGGGATATATGAATTTATGAATTGGTAGTAAAATCAATGGCAGGGGTAGGCAAATATTGGAGGGTCACTTAAGGAGTTCTGATGAGCTGGTGAGAGCTGGGCAGGGGGGTGTGCTGACCTGGCCTTAGCCCCTCATCACAGCTATTTACACCATGTGAAGGGAGGGAAGGAAGTGCCAAATGATCCCATCTAGCCCTGGACACGTCTGCCTTGCACCTACTGACAGGGCACCAGCCAAAAGTGGTGAGTAGATGGGGTCTCCATGGAGACTGGCATGGGACCCCCGCAGGAAGGGTATGCTTGTCCGGGTGGATGGGATGGGGCCGCAGGTGGGTGGAGAGTGGCATCTGGGAGCGGGATGGGTGGGCAGGACCAAGGTCAGGATTGCAGGATGGTAACAGTGCAGGACTGGGGCCCGAGGAGGATCCATGCTCCACTGCCCGCAGCACTGGTGCCCATTGCAAGGCCGTGTGGGGAGCAAATTGCAACTTTGCCCCTGGCCCCAGCCCCATGATCCTGGCCTTGGCCCTTGCCCCAGCTCCACCTGCCCATCTCATTCCTGGACACCGCTCACCACCAGCCTGCAGCCCCATCACATCCACCTGGCCAAGTGCGCCCTGCCCACAGAGGTCCCAGGCTGTTTTCCATGGAGACCCTGCCTGCTTGCTCTATCTGGTGCCCCTGGCAATGGGTGTAGGGTAGATAGGATGGGATTCCTGGGGAACAGGGTTGGGTCTGGTTGTGGCAGTGGAAACACTGGCGGTGGCAGCCAGAAGAGTGAGGGCAGAGCAAACCACTACCATGGGAGCTGCTGGGGAAGCTGAGTGCAAGTGCCATGCTGCCCTTGCTCCACCCAGCCCTGTGGGTTACAGCTTCCAGCGTGCCTCAGAGCCATGTGTGGGGACAGGGTGGGCTGCACTGCATGCCAGGTGGCATCTCCATGCTGAGGGTTGCAGAACCGGGCACGTATGCCATAGCCTGGGTTCCCCGTGCCTGGGGTGGGCAGGGCTGAAGTGCCTGCTGCAGGCCAGGTAGAATCACTTGGTGGGCCGGATCTGGCCCAAGGGGCATATTTGGCCCACTTCTGATCAAAGGTCTTGACTTGATCAGGCAGGAGATACTTTCCTGTCCTATGGGCCTGCATCCCTAAAAGCACATGAAGGAGACTACATTAATTCAGAATTAATGTAAACTTTTTGTTATGTATTTATTCTCTTAGAAAAATTAAGAAGTGAATATTGTAGTAATTTACTGAACTACCTTCAGAAAGCAGGGAATAAAAGCCAACAACAAAATCTCAGAGTTCAGATGTCCATTGCTAACTACAAGTATGGTAATGTGACATTATAAAGCAGTCCTGCATCTTGCAAACGAATTGAGTTTCATGCTTCTTTGAACAAAGTTCCAGGTTGTCTGTGCCTTTAGGATATTTTTGTAGCCCTAAACAAAATGGCAGAAAGTACCATTCAAGATTAGGATATGTATGTGCAGCTGTGCAAAAGGAGATAATGGCGTATTCAGCTTTTGGCTAAGATTCAGTACTTTTCATCTGTCATCTGAGGTTGAAACAATAATGCAGAGCAATACTGCAAAAGTACTGTTCTGCTACAGTGATCAATAGAACAGTATTTTTATCATCCCTATTACTGTAAACGAATTTACATGCCCTATATTTGTATGAAAGTAGAAAATTAGCTGTGGCATGTTTGTTTTTAGCATTTTTAGGGTTTTTTAAGGGACATCCTGCCTAGCATTCTAAGTTCTTAAAAATTAATCAATATAAAGTTGAAATCCATCCACTTTTACTAAGGGTAGATGTTATGGTACTATAAATCCCTTAAACATACTGTTATAAAAATTACATTGAATATTTAAAATCCATGATAATATACAGTTTATCCTTAAGTAGAAATGATTACTAGATAACCTGTTGTAGAATTACACACTAACACTGCTGCAGGTGCTATAAGCTCCTCTAAATCTTTCTTTATAAACCCTATTTCTCACAGCTTTATGACTAAAATGTAAAAACTGTTTTCAGGTCTAATTTAATATATAACATTTCAACCCTATTTCCCCTTTTTCCTCTTCCCAAAAGTGAGGATAGAACCAGTTGCCATTTTATAGAGGTAAGAAAAATATCTTTTATGCTTACCAAAAATGAAAGAACTTGGGTGCATAAATGACTTCTGGCTATTCAGGTGTTTATGGCTTCAACTTCAAAACATTTGCTGTTAGATTACAATGGTATTATTTTCCCAGTTTTACAGATGACAGCTAAAACACATAGATGAAATTCATGATCCTGTGTTGCTGAAGTTAACATGAGTTCTGCACTGGGAATAAAAATAAGGCTCAGTGTTTTATTTGCACCCATGTAATTACACTCTTTCTTTAAATCCAGCTTATTAAACTGGTATAAATTCTTGTTGGGCCATGCTTAATTTGTATATGGTTTATCTGGATTTCGCTTAATTCAGTAAATGACCACTTTTGGTTAAACCATGCACCTTTTGCAAACAGTCAAGGTTGCCCAGTTTGTTTAGGTATTTACCCACCTAATTCCCAAATCAGTGGGAGTTCAGAGCCTAAATACCTTTAAAATTCTGGTTCTAAGTAGCTTGCCCAAGGTTAGGGGTCATATCTGGCATAGCTAGGAGTTGAGCTTAATTTGGTGTCTGTCACAAGTTTTAAAAATGCTTGTTCCATGAGCTAAGCCAGGGTTGGCAACCTTTTTGAAGAGCGTGCAAAAAACACCCGCACCCTCGACTTGTAAGATGTTGGTTTGCCAGAGCCAGGGGAGCCGTGTGGGGCTTGATCCTTGTTGTGGCAGCACAGCCCTGGTCCCTTCCCTGCTGTCTGCCCAGAGACGTGTGTGCACCAGCCAGCTGCCAGCAGCGAGCTGGGCTGGAGCTCTGTGGACCCTGGTGCACCTGCTTGCAGCCTCCCAGCTGCCTGCCAGACTCTGGGCAGGCCTCTCCTGCCTGCCATGGAGCCCGAGGTGCTCGTAGCAGGTGCAGAGGCTGCAAGCAGCTGCGTGAGGGTCCACAGAGCCCTGGTCTGACTCATTGCCAGCAGTGGGTGCACTAGCACTTTGGGACAGACAGATGGCAGGGAAGGGACCAGGCCTGCACTCCCACGATAAGGATCGGGCCCCTTCGCGGCTCCCCTGTTGTCCACCCCAAGGTGCTCAGGCCAAGCAGAATGCCCTCATGTGCCAAACTCTGGCGCACATGCTGGGGTTGCCAACCCCTGAGCTAGACAGTGCCAGCAGCTGCCAGCCATGTCACGCTTCTTACCATACATAAGCCCATATTTTGCATTGTGGCTTCCATAGGTGAAATACTGATACAAATAAATAACCCTAAACTGCAAGTGCGTGCCAAGTTTTTAAAAAATGCCATGCATCATTTTCTTCCATGTGTCATGGCAGAGATCAAGATAAAACAGAAGGGAAGCAAATGCTAACTTTGAGCTTTTTTGTTGAAATTGTGTATGTTGTGCCGTGGAGAACACAAGTGATTAATGCTTTCACTAAAACCAAGGAAAAGAAGAATGGAAAGCTTTTTTAAAATGTTTAGATGAGTGAAATTCTAGCTTCCTTCAAGTCGATGGCAAAACTGGCATTGACTTCAGTGTGGTCATAACTTCATATGTTGCCTCTTTTTAATGCATGATATGGTTATGAAATTCCTGTAGCGCAGTGTAGAGAAATAATTTGGGAGTGGCCTGGCCAGCCTCTAATTATCATGTGCTTGTCCATTTTAAATGTAATTTTATTTCCATTTTAAATCTAAATTTTAATCTATGGCTTGGGTCATCTGACCCCAGCACTCTTTCCTGTCCAGGGCAGTGGGTTGAACTTGATGATCTACTGAGGTCCCTTTTAACCCCCCAAATCTATGACATCTAATCTGCGAAATATATATTGTAATACTGTATGTTTGAGTTGTACCCTAGTACCTTTCAGCAGTGTTTAGCTACCATATTTTTTATAAAGTAATTGAAATTCTGTCAGTTTTGATGTTCATTCAGCATGTCCTTTTGCTTGCTGTCCGACACACGTAATAAAACAACCAGGGAAAGACCGACCTTTAGTGACAGCAATAAATATTGGGTAAAATTTTCAGCAGTATCTAAATCACTCAACAGGCTCTGTCTGTCAGTGAGACCAGGCTCTTAAGTGGCTAAGCCACTTTCTAAACTACTTAGACCTTTTTTTTGAAAATTTTACTCATTGTGTCCACTGCTTATGGTCTGTTACTCAAGACAGAAGAACATTGGTGCTATTCGGTGATGCCCTAAGATTTTCAGAAGAGGTCCTGCATATCTAAGGTCTTAGTTATCCAGCCAGACTAGTTCTCAGGCTTTTGTCAATGTTTTTTGTTATCCTTCATCATTTAAAAATTGGAAATATATGAAGTAGTTTGTTTTGCAAATTAATTTTTATTTGTGCATTGAAATCCTATACATCCTTGCATGCTTGACTGTATCATGTCACTCTTCATTTGTAAATGCTCTTGCACTAAAATCTGGATATTTTTTAAATGGTAAAGTCCACAGGAACCACACTTTCCTACTACAATGGGTATTAGAGGTTATGCAGGGAGGCTCTCCATCTAATTCTTAGCCTTCACCGTTGTCTGTCCCCCTTCAGGAACTTTGTCTCAAGAGCATGCTACATCAAGAAACTCAGTCAGTTTTTAGCCTCAGAGCAGAAAAAAAAATGCCACTAGAACATAGGGGAAAAGGTTTGTGTCCCCATTACTTGCTGATGCACATTAAGAAAGGGAGTTGGTACCCCGTCTGGACTTGAGAAAGCTGGACATGTTCCAGTTCAGAATAGTAACACCAGCTTGTATAGTACCTGCATCTTGATCTTCAGAGTCTCTGTTCATGAAGCGATGGCCCACGGGAAGTGGCAATGATTCTGGGTAGGCAAGTTCCCCTTATCAGTCTGGGATTCTGACGTTTGGTCTCCTAACAGTGCCGTGGATACTTACGAAATGTCTGAGGCTAGTCCAGCAAACCAGAGAAAACAAGGAATCCATGTTTTCCCATAGTAGCTGGGAAGAACTCAATCAATGTGACCAGCTACGTTTATCATGTGATCTAGATGTTTTGCTTTTCTAGGATTCAGAGTTAGCAAGAATTTGGTGTTAATTTCTAGCAAACGCATAGAATTTATAAGGACAGCATTGGACTTCTGAATGGCAAGGGTTTATCTGCTTCAAGGATAATTCAGCCCCATGGTTAGTCTGACCAATCATTTAGAGAGCCAGCCTCCAGCATCTGAGGCTCCTGGAGCATATGGCCTGATATAACTCTGGATTCTGCCCTTCATCCTGAAAGGTAAAAATCAGCCTGCCAGATATCACTTTGACATGAGGATGTCCCTCTACCCCTCACCCCAGGAAATCTTGTCACCATTAGAGGATCCTTCTTTTGATTTAAAAATATGCCAAGTATACTTCATATGGTTAGGGGCTGTGAGGAGAGACTAAGGAACCTGGACCTTTTCAGCCTCTGCAAGAGAAGGCTGAGAGGTGATCTTGTGGCCAGCTACAAATTCGTTAGGGGAATGCAGCAAGGGATCAGAGATGCTCTGTTCACCAGGGCGCCTCTTGGGGTAACAAGGATAAATGGTCACAAACTGGCAGAGAGCAGATTTAGGGTAGATATCAGGAAAAACTTCTTCATGGTAAGGGTGGCCAAATTTTGGGATGGACTTCCAAGAGAGGTGGTGCTCTCCCTTACCTTGGGGGTCTTCAAGAGAAGGCTGGACATGCACCTGGCTGGGTTCATCTGACTCGATGGTCTGTTGAGGTCCCTTCCAACCCGAGCATCTGTGAATCTATGAATATTCCTCTCTACCACAGCCATCTAAGCTGCTAGTGACAAATGCTCCTTAGCTGGGGTGGGGTGCTGACCTAGGTCAGACTCCAGACAGTTCAGGGGACTCATTTACAAATCAGTGTCTTAGAGCTGAGGGCCATTGGTCAGATTTGCATATCTGTCCTTCCGCTCTTGAAAAGTTTACTTATTCAGATTATGATAGACAATGCCACAGTGGTGTTTTACATCAAGAGGCAAGGGAGACCAAGATGTACCTGCATCCTTTTCCAGGAAACAGTAGAATCATTGTGTTTAACACAGTAGTATGCCAATAGCTTTTCAGTTACCAGACCTAGAAAAAATTTAGTTAATTCAGCAGTCAAAATGCAAACGACTAAAAGAAATCAGTAAAAGATACAATCTTTCAGACAATTTGTACAGAGTGAATGAACTATTAATAGACCAGTTTGCAACAAGAAAACACAAAGTGTTTCAGAATATGTTCCAGTGTGGCTTGTGTCAGCGTTCCCTGTTGAACAAATCACTGATCTCTTGGTTTCCAGGACTAATTTATGTGGGATCTTTAATGTCAGGGGGTACCTATAGACATGACAGAGCTCTGCTCCAACACATGTTAATTAGCAATGGTCAGAACAGATTCAATTAATTGAGTCTGCTAGAGCATGCTAATTAGCATGCCCCAGCAGCCTCCATGTCGTGTATTCAGCGTCCCCACATTTCAAAATGGCAGCGGAGGTGCTTTAACTAAAGCTCGCCCCCCCCCCCCCGGGTACATGTATAGACATCCAGTAATTCCAAAATCATCAGAAAACTTGGGCAGGATCCAGAACTAATTCTGGTTCCTATAGCAAATTAATATCTCCATCAAGTCTGACTTTCCAGTCGCATACAGTCTTTCAAAGGAAGGGATAGTTCTTATAATTTGAATGCTGGCTGGTCTGTGGTGATGGCAAGGAGTTCCTCTTAGATTGCTTAGAGGTCCCTGTTAGAGGCCCAGCATAGAGATATCAACCATAGAAGGGACTTAGACATATGCACTGTATTACATACAGTTCCTGTACTGCTGACTAGTCACTGGCAGGGGCAGGGAGTTCCTCTTAGATAAGGTGTCCATGCATCCCAGTTTAGCTGGGACAGTCCCAGATTTTGGAGGTTGGTCCCAGTCAGCTGATAAACATTAAAATGAGCATCCTGGAAATGCAAGGGTGCAGGGCACAGTCTGGCAGGGAGGCAGAGCAGTGCAAAGAGGCAAAGCGCACCAGGTAGACCCGCCTGCCCAGTGCCCAATGCCACTCAGCCCCTGCCTCTGCCTATAGTAGTGCTGCTGATTTTGGAGAGAGAGTGGGAAGCAGTGCCTGGTATTTCCATGTAGTTAGCCTACTTGTAGAGGCCCAGAATATAGTTAGCAACTGTAAAAGGGGCTTAGACATATGCGCTATGCTATGTCCATGAGAGAGAATTCAACTAGATTTCAAACCATAGCTAGTATAGACCCATCTCATTAGGCTTGAAGCAGTTACTACAACTTTGTGAAAAGTTTCAGTCTCAGCCATAGGTCAGTGACACAGGCTTTGCACTTACTTTTATCCAGTGTTCCTTCTGCAGTAGAAAATTGGGTGCTTATTTTGGCGGGGCTATCTTGCAGTCCTTGTTAGGTAGACGGACGCTTTGCACGAGCCTCCTGGGATTTAGGCGAATGTGTCTGGACTGTATAAGGACGAGCATTTGAAGAAAAGGCACAATAATTTACCTGACAGTACCCGTGTTTCTGAAAGATGTATTAATGCAGGCATAGTGTATATATTCCTTTACTGTCTGGATTATGTATAGGTGAGGGGACTCAGCAGCGGTGTAACTAGTTATGAGCAAGAGGGGAGCCTGCCCCGCGCACCAAGTTAGGGGGAGCACTGGTATCACCTGCATCCCTGCGGAGCGCACAACCCAGAGCAAGAGTAGCCCCATAGCTTACCCATGCTGGGACTTCCAAAACAGCCCCTGCTGCTGCTTTAAGAGCAATAGCTGGAGCAGGGAGAGCATGTAGGAGCTGCAGTTTTAGTTTGGCACTGTTTGAGTTCCCTGCAGGGGTAGGACTGTTCTTTTCCACCTTCCCACCACCACCCCGGCCCCTCAAAACCACACTCCCTGTTCTCCCACCGACTTTGCCCAGGTCCCCAACTCTGCTCGTTATGCCTATGGGTCTTGGGGATAGTTGGAGTTGCCCTGTATTTCTACTCATTGTGGAAGGCAAAAGGGCAGGTCCTACCCCAGTAAAACTGGATTTAAGTATATTGTGAAGTATTTGTGCACCACAAGTGATGAGGCATTGTGAAGATAAGTAATCTGTATTAACAAATAATAAAGTTAATATAAGATAAATAATCATTCTGGCTAGGAATTTAACTATGAGCCTGCATTCGTACATTGTAGTTAAAACTGGACTATTTCACAGGTGCCCTGAAAGAAAGAGCTGGGTAATTTAATGGATATGTAACATTATAGCCATGCAAACAAAAATAATAGGAATAAGCAAAAACTCAAGCTGTGTGGTATAAGGTGACCAATGTGTGGGGGGTCAGGAATGAATCTCTCTTTCACACAGAGCACTGCACACAGGGATTTTTTTGTCCCTGAAACACCAAGCATTTGGTCACTTCCTGAGTCTGATAATGTTCTTTACTGAATCTTCCAAAGTTTTGCAATTTGATCTTTGGCTAGCCTTTTGGGTATACTGTAGCAACTGGAAAAGTGCCCAAACCAAGCTGACTTTGAAAAGATTTTTTTTTTGAAGTTGGAAAGCTTTAAAACTAAGAATAATATGCCTGGATGTAAGTTGGGAAGCAGTATCATAGGATTAGAAATAAACAATGAACTAAAGCTTTTAGCTGTGTCATAAAAGGATTGATGTTTTAGTTGAATCCCCTTTTGCACTGAAGAGAATATAGGAGATATCTCTTTGGGAGTTCTGTATTTGAAAACAGAGGCTGATGACCTAGAAGGTTTGATACTGGCAGCTTTTGCATGGGTTGTACATCACTTAGAGCTTTGGCGCACAGGCGTGTGAGCAGTGAGTAGTCATATGCTTTTCAAATAGACAATTCGTATATAAATTTTGCATGATTTGGGGCCTCTCTGAGTCATTAATAACAGAACCTTGGCTAACCTTGCAAATAAAATGGCATATCTTAAACGTAACAGTGCTGGCACTCTGATTGTTGCATCTCCAAAATATCACAAATAACTCTAACTAAATTTGAATACATTTTGTACTTGCTTATATTTTTTTTTTAAATAAGAAAGGCCTATTAATAGAGTGTGCCTCAAAACTATACCAGGTTATACAAGGGAGGATGCTCAGACTTCTGACTGGTATCATAAAACTCTTGTCTTTATTTTATTATTTCAGTTAGCTAGTTTAGTATTAGGACAGGTAGTAAAGCTAGATTTCCTTTAAAGCAGACACACTTACTGGTATTGCTAGAAAATAATAGTTTTTTCAGTAAATGCAAAAGAAAGCTGGATGGGGAAACTGGGTATTCAAGACATTAAATAATTATTATTCTTATATGTTTACTTGTCCAAATGTTAATTGGTTCTCTAATTGGAGGAAGCTAACACATTGCAGAAGGCAATTTGGAGAGGGGTTTTTTGTTTGGTTTGGGTTTTTAAAAAAATAATTAGAGTATTTTTGCTACAAAGCATAGGGCCATAGGCACGTAGAGCTAGAAGGGACCTCACAAGGTCATCTATTCCAGTCCCCTGGTCAAGGCAGAATTGTCTCTGACTAAACCATCACAGCTAAGTGTGTGTCCAACCTGCTTTTGAAAACTTCCAGGGATGGAGAGTCCACAATTTCTCTAAGTAGCCTGTTCCAATGCTTGACCACCCTCATAATTAGAGTTCCTCCAGTTCTCCAACCTAAATTTTCTCTGTAGCAGCTTGAGTCTGTTGCTCCTAGTCCTGTCCCCTACAGCCACAGAGAAAAGCCCATCTCCATCTTTTTTATTATTACCCTTCAGGTATCTGAACACTGTTACCAGTCGTCTTCACCTCTCCGGAAGGCCCTGAGACGTCTCTTCTTTGGACTAAAAATTAAAATCCTAATTCTTTTAGCCTTTACTTATAAATCTTGCTTCCCAGGCCCCTAATAATTTTTGTTGCCCTAAACCAGACCCTTTCCAAACTGTCCATATCTTGATGCGTGGGGCCCAAAACTCCAGGTGAGGTCTCACCAGTGCTGAATAGAGCGGAAGAATCACTTCTCTTGATTTGCAAGCGACACTCCTCTTAATACAACCCAGTACACTGATGGCCTTTTTTGCAACAAGAGCAGACTGTTGTCTCATATTCAGCTTACAGTCTACTGTAACCCCCAGGTTGTTCTCTGCAGTACTGCAGCCTAGCCTGTCATTTCTCAGTCTGTATTGCTGCATGCAGTTATTCTGTCTCAAGTGCAGGACTTTGTACTTGTCCTTGTTGAATCTCATCTGGTTCATTGCTGACCATTTTTCTAGTCATTCCAGGTCATTTTGGATCCTAGCCCTGCCCTCCAGCATGTTTCAATTCTACCCAAAATAGTATCGCCCACAAATTTGCTAAGTGTGCACTCAATCTCATCACCCAAATTATTAATGAAGATGTTGAACAATACTAAGCCAGAACAGGCCCCTGGGGAACCCCACTTGATACCTCCCCCCCACTAGAGATTGAGCCATTAAGAACTACTTGTGCAACATGATGATCTAACGAGATATGGAATTGCATTAGAGTACATTCATATAATGTGTATATCTCTAGGTTGTTTCATAGTTTGTAGGGTCAGAAGGGACCTGAGCAGATCATCTAGTCCGACCCTCTGCCATGGCAGGAAAGAGTACTGGGGTCAAATGACCCCAGCAAGGTGTTCATCCAGCCTCCTCGTAAAGACCCCCAGGGTAGGAGCCAGCACCACTTCTCTTGGAAGTTGGTTCTAGATCCTAGCCGCCCTGACTGGGAAGTAGCGCCTCCTGATGTCTAACCTGAATCTACCCTCTGCCAGCTTGTGACCGTTATTTCTTGTCACTCCTGGGAGTACTTGGCGGAACAGGGACTCCCCTGATGCCTGTTGGTCCCCCCCGACTAGTTTGTAAACGGCCACACACTCATTGTTAATGAGAAGGTCAGTGGGAAAAGCCTTGCTGAATTCAGCTACTTCTTTCCCTGCAGTCACAAAGCCTGTCAGCTTATAACAAGAATGAAATCAGGTTGCTCAGGTGAAGCCATGCTGGTTTTTCCCAATCGCTTTGTTCTTCTCTAGGTGCTTCATAGTTGATTCCTTGAGGACCTGCTCCATGATCTTTCTAGGTACTGATGTCAGGTTGATTGGCCTAATCCCTGGATCGTCCTCTTCCCTTTTCTTAAAGATGGGTGCTGTATTTGCCTTTTTCCAGTCATCAGGGACCTTTAACTGAGGGGTTTGAATTGTATTTGTCAAACCTTTACATGATTAATAAATTGCTTAAAAGCTTTAAATAATCACATTGTCTGTGATTCATATGTTGATATCAGCACCTGGTGGAATGGCTCATTACCCCATTGGTTTTTATAGTTTATACTACAATTTTTAAAATGTTGTCTTTACCATATAAAGCAGTTAAAATTAATCTAAAGAATGTAAGGATTTACACTTAGAAATATTTCAGCTGAAGGTTGGGCTGCCTCAATTACATTGCCATATTTCTAAGTAGATACAACACACTGTGGTCAGAGAATTGTAACGGGGTCTTGGTATAAATGAAGATCAGGCCCTTTGGGCACACTCATATGTGCAAGGTTTATGCAGCTGTTTATGACTTTCCAGAGCTAAGACCTCAGGTTCTTAAAATGAACTAAACCATATACTTAGAGGTACATTACTGGGCTTCTTCATGGTCTCTTTACATCTGTGTAGTTTCTGCACCTTTTAGAAATCAATATACTACTGATTGTCTAAATTTGGTTTTGAAAATGTTCTCTAGTACATATGCAGAATGCATGTCACACTGTACATACACAAATGTGTGCATCAAAGGAGGGAACATTTATGTACATACAAACAGACACAACATTTATTTTACCATTCTAATACTTTATTGAATTTAAATTAAAACAGTTCTTCCGCAATTTGAACCTTTAACGGACCAGTTATTGTCATTCTGCTGTAATTGCACTTTAATGTCATTTGAATAACAATCAGAAAGGGGAAAACAAAATTTATGTGCAATTAAACAGCTGCAGCTGCACTAGACACAAGTGTGTGAAAGTTTCCAAATAGGAACTTTAATTTGGCAGTGATTTTGGCAAAGTGGTTGTCCTTTTAGTGCAGCTTAACATCTGTGTGCAGTTTAGCAGTTTTGTTACCTCTTTCAATAATTAACTGCACAGCTTTCATTGTGCATTAATGTAGTAAAACACACCAGTAGAAAATATTTCAACCTTAAAAATAGTTGAGTTTGCTGTACTGCATTATAAAATGTGAAGTTCAAATCTGTGATATTACATTGCTTAGAGGTATGGAAAAAAAAAACCTAGGCTGTATTCATTAAGCAGTATGTTTCCAGAAGCAGTGAACCCAAAATTATTTTGAGAATACATACATTGACTTTTCATAATTATCCACGGATGTTTTATTTGTGAATCACTTTGACTAAGCCTATGAGGTGGTCACCAGCCAATAATTTAAAAGGGTAGGCATATTCTACCTGAAACCCAAAATTACCTTGCTCAGAAGAAAGAATGCTGTGCAGAGACAAACATGCATATCTTTCTGGGAGCATGTGAGCGCATACGTCCTTTTAGACACCAGCTCTATCATAACACATTTAACATTTGAAATAGGAACATGATTGTCTTATCTGCAAGAAGTGCAGAGCCCTTTCACAAGCATCAGTAAACACATCCTTAGGCAGGGCATTTCTGTAACAGTGCTTGTTATGTCCTTTGCAAGAAGAATGTAAGAGGGGATGTCATCAGCGCGTCGGTGGCACTGGTGCCTGTGGCACTGCATGACCCTTCCCTGGATTTCCATGTTAAAAAGGTCAGTTAGTGTAGCATGGCTGACATCTGTGGCAAGCCTGATAAGCCAAAGCAAGCCGATGAGAAGGTACAGCCATACAAAAGAGTTGTTAACGAGGGCCACATAGTTTTACACCCATGGCATTTTGAGAACCAAAACAGGTTTGGAAGTGGCCTCACATTCTAGGCTACTTTGGTATTCCACCAACTCCCCCGCCCCTGCAGTCTTATGTTCTCACAATTTCCTTTTCTTCCAAAACTAAGCATTCAATTTTAAGATCATTTTAAGTGGAGATGAAAATACAAAGAAAATCGATTAGTTAACAGACAGGTGAAATGTCTTTGGTGAAGTTTGAAGAAATGGGGGGGGGGGGTTGCTTGTTGACATAATGTTTTTCAAGGGGCAGAAAGGACACGGTGGTTTTATTTTTTTCCACTTCAGCTAAATTTCTGGTTTACCAAATCCTTATTAAACTGTCCAGCATGTACAGGACTTTCAGGAAGCTAAGGAATAGCTCTGATCACCTGGGCTAGGTACAGACCGTCAAAAAGCCTAGAGGCTGAATAGATTCAGTATTTGCAGGTTAGTCTAAACTGTACAGATTAAATTGAAACAGAAGTGAATAGGCATTTACCTTTGATTCAGGAAATACAGCCACATGCCTGCAGTTGCTCAGGCCAGAAGCTGGTGGACACTAGAGCAGGGCTCTCTGGCTGTGTGTTCACTTCCTTTTCCTGCTACCCCCCCCAAGGTCTCTGGGATTTGCAGTCCACATTTACAGCAGCAGGACTCTGCAGGGTTGCTCATCACTTCCTCTTCCTGCTTCCAGGTGCCTCTGGGACTTGTAGTCTACAGTTGCAGCGAGCAGTAAGTTTGAACAAGGGAAGGGGTGTTTAACCTCTTTCCATGGCCTCAGACCCCAGCTGGGGTTTGCCTAAGGGATGTCAGTCCCCCACTGTAGACTGGGCTGCATCACCAGCCAGGCTTGCTTTCCCCACTGCCTCCTGTCAGCCAGCCCTTACTGCTCCAGCTTGGGAACAGAGGGGTAGGACCAGCCCTGCTCTGCTCAAGTAGACAGTACAGCCCAGCCCAGGGCTGCAAAGCATGCTGGGATGCTGGGGGACTATGATTTAACTTGAACGAGGAAGGGGTCTGGGACAGTAGCTTCATAAAGCAGTTTGACCCAAATCAGTTAAGTCTACATTCAACCAGGTTTATCTTAAACCATTGAGCCATTTTGAAACTGGTTTATGTGCACTGAGCTTCTGTTCTGTTACAGGTTTAAACCAGTCTCTGATCACTTACAGCGGTTTATGTGTAACTTCTGTTCCTAGCCCTGAAGACACTAGAAGGATTTGTCAGGAAAGCTCTACAGCATTTGACTATTTGCTTTGTTTTGAAGTTTTAAACTTCCTATGGCATGTCTATCTCTCATACATATTCACTTTGTCTTTGAATAACTTTTATCTTTAAGTTCATGGTTTTTCTCCATGCTATTCTGTCCCTTCCTCACCTTGCCCCACCTTCTCCTAAGTTCCTTCTGCAGTTCTGGTAGATGAAGTCTATTGCACTTGACCTTTCTTTTAATACTTGTGCAGAAAAAGTGTACTTTCACCTAATTTATTTAATAAATTCATAACTAAATTGGCACTTTTTAGGGTTGTATTAAAAAAGCAGTTTTCAATAGTGGTTGGAGGTGTTTTATTCTTTACTCATAAGCTCATAAAATCTTTATTTGTTGTTTTATGAAAATGAAAATTTAATTTAATGCCAGCTGATTTATTCATATCCATAGATAAGGTAAGACGCCAGGAAATAATGCAGACTGATTGTCCCTTCCATTCCCTTCTGCTTCAACCATAACTTGACAAGACTACTGTTCAGGTAGTTCTGTCTCCATTCCCAGGCAGCCCTATTGAGACTGTTACTGTATGGAGCCAACTTTGATAGTTATTTTGGGAATGTTTATGACAGTCAACTAGGAACTGGACAGTACCCATAAATATACAAACAGTTCATTGTATATTAGTCCCTGAACATTGCTCATATATGTTAGTATAATAGTTTCAGCCATTAGCAGGCTACATCAGATATGAGATGCAATTTGACCTTTTGTCCACATTCCAATACCCTGAGCCACCCAGTGTTTTTCAGTGTATTTTTTTATTGTTCTTCTTGTGTAATGTTATTAAGCAAATATTTTCTAGTGTTGTATATATAAAACATTCTCTCATATAATTGATGTGGCCTTTCAGAATTCCAGTTCTGCTTGCAGTCCCTTCTACCCCTGAGTCATCTTGAATTTAATCAACGCATTTTAGTAAATAAGTCTCCAAATTTTTTTTTAAATTTATCATTGACATTAATGGACTGGCCACTGCAAATGTTTGTAATATGGTAACGCTTCACTTAAAAATGATTATGTCTTGGACAGGTCCCATCCAGCACGGGGAAACCTTACAATAATCATTTTTTGCTTTTTAAGAAACTATCAGAGGGAATTAGATCTGCATGAGCGGGGAGGTCATAGTAAACAGAAGGAAAACATTGTTTTTAGTCTCTATAAAGTTCTGATACAGTGTATCTATTAAACCATATCCCTTCCTCAACTCCATCAAGTCTTCAGTCTTTTGACACCTTTCAAAGAAAATCAGAAATTTTACTGTCTGATTACAAAAGATGTTTTTTTTGTGGGATCTTGGATGAACTATATAGTTGGAAGAGATGTTAGGCAAGCATTCAGATACCAAGGCTGCTGCTTTAGCTATTCTTTAGGTCTTCCTCAGGTGCCTGAAAGTGGTGTGTCTACACATGCTAGGAATTTGGCCAAATAAACTCCAATGTAGTTTGCATTAGAGTTTATTGTTCCCAGGCTTCACATTTCCACATGTGCCTGGAACTGCAGCACGTTGAGCCAGAGGGGAGCAGCACCGGCTCTCAGGTGGTCCTGGGGGTCAGCCATCCAGCCCAGGGGTAGTTCAACCCAGCTCAATGTCCTACGGAGGGGCTGGTTGAGGCACGAGGGTGCTTCAGTGCAGAGCTAGCTGGCAGATAGCCCCCTCGATGAATCACCTTCATGCCCCAGCCAGCCCTGTCGGCATCTACACATGCATTGCAGCGGATTAAACTCTGTTGTAGGATAGTACTTGTGTCTGGCAGTACTATCCTATGGTGGAGTTGGTTAATTTACTAAGTCCTAACAGCACCACATGTGAAGATGGTGATGTTTTACTGTGGAGCTAATTAGGCAGCCGTAAATGTACACTCTAGATGTGTCAGTATGTCTAACGTTTTCCCCAACTACCTTTCATCCAAAAGACAACATCACCAAGAAAACCTTGCTTCTGACATATTTCATGGAACATCGTGGCTCCAAGAACACTCCATCCCTACTATAGATTATAAAAAGAACTGCAGACCTATTTTTTGTTCTTATTGGAAATGTTGCTTTAAATGCGCCAGGAAACTCAGGAAACAGGTTTCTCTTCCGCTGTTTTTCTGTTCAGATTTCTGCCAGGTGAAGAGAGTGCTGTTTTGTGCTGTAGTTCTTACCCTTCTTTAAGCCCAAGCATAGAAAATTATTCATGTAAATCTTCCAGGCTCTATGATTTTTATCTGCTTACAACTGTCGTCTACAAAATTGTTTTAAGTTTAATTAATTTTGCTATTATTCAGCATCTTGTTCATACATGTAATAATAAAAAGAAAAATTATAGGCACTTTGAGGAGGCTCTAAAGAGATAAATAATTGAACCTTTAAAGATACATCTCAACTTGAATTCTTGGCCTCAGACACACTCCATCTGTGCACAGTTAAAACACCTTCTAACCTGTCCTCCCAGTTCCCGGTGAATGCTGGGATTTTCTTTATTTTATGACTTAACTGTATGAGTTTCTAGCACTAACCAGTTGAAACCCGTACCAGCTGTTTTCATTCTTACTTTTAAAAATTACTGCTTGAAGAATTTACATAGCTCTTATTAGGTTATGAGAATAGTAGATGGACCCCAACGCGTTTCCTTTTCCCTATGAATTACCGTTGGTTCTAGCAGAAAGAATGTATCTTCATTCAAAAAAGAGAGTTTAAATTGTCCTTGGAAGAATGTAGTAAGCTCTAGGTGATGTGATGAGTATCAGAGAAGTGAGGCCGACCCCTCTACCATTCACAGTAGATATCAACCTGCCAGCTATACTCCATCCATCACAGGAGATGGGTTGTTTGAGGGAGCAAAGGAAAAGGACATGTCCAGCTTTCAAATTACAAAGTCACTGTACATGTTCTTCAGCTCTTAGTACTACTGTCAGCTTCTCTTCTGCATCAAGGTTTCAACTGCTGTTGAGGAAATGCAATAAAAGAAACTTTCAATTGGGTACTATTATGTTGTGGTGTTTATTAAGCAAAGCTATCTTTTTGACTTTTAATCCTTTAATTGGTTCGTTTTAGTTTCTCAACTTAAATAGTAGATATTTAATGTAGGTCATTTTACACGTTTACATTTTTATCTCTTGCTAACCCTGGGTTTGTACATATGTAGACACATGCGTGTCATCCTTGTTTTGCCACATTGTACCATTCATTGAAAGGTGTTAAAAGTCGTGGTATATTTCTGCCTCAATTGCACAGAGTGATTTTATGAGTCAGCCATGTGACTAAGATTGTTTTACAAGCAGATTTATTGTGTTACTTGAGCTATTTTGTACAAGAGTCCCATGGGTATTTTACCTAAGGTATTTTTAATTTAACAAAGAAAAATCCTGGTGAGACAAAGTTGTTGAGTATGAATACGGTTCTAAAGATTACACCGGCTCTTAAAGCTGAGCTTTCTCTCATACACACATATGGTGCACTGTGGCAAACCTTTGTTCTGGCAAAGTGAAAAATGGCTGCTGAAGGCAGCATAGATTACCCGGCTTACCTGGAAATGACATAAAGTTAAATGAAACTAGGGGAGAAAATATGATTATATACAGTTGTATTTTTTTATCCCATTGGAAATCAGCAGTGTTTTCCTATTTGGAGTAGGAAATAGACCTATTCTTGTTTTTCTTCAACATAATGAAAGCCTGATTTCCTTTGGCATTTATACTGCTGGCTCTGCTGCTCTCCTTCAAACTCATTATCATTTTCCATCAGCCGAAGTGTGCTTTCATAAATTACAAAAATAAAAACAGAAGGTATAGGACTGCTAGCATACTGCAGCGCTTTTTTCCAAGGTGATCAGTTTTCTTAGTTACTTTGCTTCTGTGGACTGTACCAATGAACTGTTTTGCATCTGATTCCTATCATGCTTATGGATACATGGTACTTTTCATGTAAAAATAGTCTGTGTATATCCATACTCTGATATCCTTTTTTACTTTTATATTGATTAGGTTATTTAAGAATTTGCATTTGGATCAAGCGGCCATTGATTGATTGATTGCTTGATTGATTTATATATTTATTTTGTCCTCTTTATTAAGAAGTTGTGGTGTTTTTTTAAGAACCACAGCTGAGCCTTTTTTTTTTTTTTTATTCACACCTATAGACCAACATCAACAGGGGCTACTTTTTGTCGTACCATTCAAGAATGGTGCTGAATCGCAGAAAAATGTTTTTCGGCTAGGCAGAAGTGTCCTGATGTATCTGCAGAGATCCTCTGAAAGCCAACTCAGCTGGCTTCTTGTGCAAATACTATTCCAAATCCTCCATTTCTCAAGCTGGTATTAAGAACTTCAGTGCCACAGCCAACAGCGTTTTATCTCTTGATCCCAATGCATCTTCCACAGTGAAATGTCTTGCAGAAGTCTGAATCTGCAGGTTGGGCCCCAATAACTTTCATGCTGCCCTGGAAAGCTGACTGAGCTCACAGCCAGCAGTGTATTTCTTAGAGGTGGTAAGGACAAACTGTCCTCGCATGAGAACAATAAAATAAACTGATACAACACCCCTTTCACCTCCCCAACAACAACAAAAACGCTTTGCTGCTTCTCTGCGACTGTGTACTGTCAATTGGGTATGTTTTACCATTTGATCAAGTGATCCTATATGGGCTGTTGAGGCCTGTCACGTAAAAGGTTTCACGAGCGGTTACAGAACAACAAATTCAAAAGAAATCTTCCCACCATAGAAACAATTTCTAGACATAATGTAAGTTTTTCTCCCCTATATTTGTCCACAGGAAAATTTGTTTTACTAAAAATCTAATGTTTCCCCTGGAATTGGATACCATTAGTGTTTGCTTTAACTGGCTTACTGAGCACTTAATACTTTCTATTTCATCATCATAATTATGCTATCTTCCCAGGATGAGGAAAATTAAACAAACAAAACAAAAAAAGGGCTCTCCAAGTGAGCAAGTGAAATGCCTGCGTAGTTTCACTGGTGGAGCATCCGACTTCTTTTGCGAGAGCCTTGGAGAATAAGTCATGCATCTGTTCCAGCTCTGTTCATTTGGGAAGCAGACCTGGGTTCTGTTACTAGTTGGGCCACTAGCCAAATCTGTGACCTGGACAAATCACTTCACTTCCCTTGCTGTTTTTCTTTCCCTTCCTGTCTTACCTGTTTTGGTTCTATGCAGGGATAGTTTTTCACTGTGCATTTATATAATACTTAGCACAAAGCATCCATGTTAGCAGGAATTTCCAGTTACTACTGGAATACAAATGATATTAAAAAGTTGCCTGGAAAATATTTCAAATGTAATGTTTCTCAGTTGGGCAGCTGTCCACTAATACATTCTAATCGCCAAAGAATTTGTGGGGGGGTTTGGTTTGGTTTTGGTTTTTTTGCATGGTAGGAGCAAAAAACCATGGCAGGGGGTCGGACTTGATGATCTGCTCAGGTCCCTTCCGACCCTACTATGAAGTTACTACTCAGTAACTACAAGTTATTACTCAGACACTCTGCCTTTTACAAATATCTTTAGTAAATAATTTAGAAATAAAAATGACTTCAATATATTTGACTGTATTGGGACTTTGGGAGATTAAGCATATTTTAATCATCATACTTGTGCTCTCAGTTATTAGGAGTGCTTTGTTATCTGCGTATAGCGATTAGCAATTAAAATGTAATGCTTCTGCCTCCTATAACAATGATAAACACCTACTTAAATATTCTTAGGGGTGGGACATTCTACATTCAGTGACTTTTTATTTCTTACTGTGTAAGAAATACATTTTACATTTGTTAAAGAATATTTATTGCTGTCTACCTCGCTTTACCCACTTCAGTCTGATTTGCAGACTGGCCCAGAACCAGAATCTATTTAATCCACTTGCATCCCAGGTAGGGGCCAGAATTAATTGCTTCAGGGGAAGATGCAGCAAATCTTGGAGTAGGCAAAAAGTTCCAATCTATCCTATTTCATTCATTAGTTTACATCCTTTTAGCATGCCCTTATTCATCTCTTTTCTAAAGTAAATGTTCCCAATCTTTCCCATTTCTTTACACATGAGAGTTTTTCCATTCCCCTGAACATGCATGTCACTGGTCAGTTTGTAGAGCTGACCCCTTCCACTTCTGCGGCACCCTTGTTTAGCTGGGTGACAAGTACAGCACACGTCTTTCCCTGACCACGGTGCCAAAGGGTGCACCAGTGGCATCATCGTTTCTGTATTATTCTTCATTCTGTTCCTTATGCATCTTTTCAATTGGCTTTTTTTGGTGACAGCTAGTACTAGGAACCAAATTTTTCATTTAGCTGGCTTCAGTGACGCCTCTGTATCTTTCCCAAGTCACTGCATTTAATTTAAAACCTTGTAATGCAGCGGCCAGCCTTCTTGGCAAGCATGCCACAAATTAAGCCTTGCTCCTTCCCTGAATGCCAGTGATCCCAACCCCCACCCCAAAGGGAGACCTGATAGGGTTTGTAGCCTGTGGCTCTAGGATGAAGACTCCAGCCATACAGAGCGGGAGGGATAGGGCACTGGTGCTAGAGGAGGTGTTGCGGCTAAGAGCCTTGTTAACTCTTCTCTGGCTTTCATCTGCTGCAGTTTTATATGATGAGTGAGGATCCAAATCCCTTAATCTGACAGTGGCTGCAAGGCCCCAGAAGAATTAACCTGGTTCTTGGTGACACCTGACCCCTCCTTTAGGAGCAGTGTCCTGTTTCTGCTCCACTCCACTCCACTCAGCCGGAGGCTTGGGCTTCACTGCCTCATTGGGTTGGGGAAATGTGATGGGTTGTATAGGACAATGAAAGAGATTAAGGCAGTGATTCTCAGCCCCAGCGCCACTGTGCCCTGGGGTGCTGAGAGATCCTTTTATGGGTGCTCTTGGGTGTTGTTAGCATTGTTAGGTGTTCATACACCTCCACATGATTCACAAGATATCGTGCACAGATTTCAAAGAGAAATCCAATATGCTAAACAGTCTGATCTCTTGTGCTTTTTCTGAGATGTTTATAACAGAAGAATTGCTCTAGGATTTTTCTATAGTCAGGAAGCAAATGAAAGCTAAGAGTTGGAATTTCCAAGGGGTGCCTTGAGTCTGAGAAGGGATCCCTTTAGCCTAATTAGCAGGGATCCTGGTTTTCCCTGATAAAACTATCACACATTCTCTGATTTAAACCCCCCTCTGATTAAAATTAAAGACCCCCTCCCCCGCAGCTCTGCTTGTGTCCCTCACTCCCTCCACAACAGCCCCCCCAGCCCTGCTTGTGCCACTTGCCCCCTCACCTGTAGCCCCTGCCCTCCAGTCCTGCCAAAGGGGGCCCCCAGTTGCCAGGGCTGTGCACCCCATATGCATCGCGAGTGGGGAGCTGCTGGGGAAAGCCACACATGGAATGTCCACCCAGCCAGTGGCACATGGACCCGAGTGGCACGCTATCAGCCTGAGTAGTGTACATGCTTTGCTGTGCAGCTTTCCTGAAGGGCCAATACCATGTCACTCCAGATCCACATGCTGCTGGCCAGGCAGGCACTTCATCCCTTTCCCCAGCACCTGTGGAGTGGCACGGTATCAGCCCTTCAGGGAAGCTGCATAGGAAAGCATGCAGCCCGCTCGAGCCGATACTGTGCCTTTCTGGGTCCATACACTGCCGGCAGGGCAGGCACATTAGAAAGCGTATTAACTTTAAATATGTAAGTGATTTATAGAGGTGCACTGATACAGAGGTCTAATACTGGATCGGCACCAGCATAAAGAAAATTATCTCTATTGGAAATTGGCCTGAAGGGGCTGATAATTTGGCCAATTAAATGGCCCATGCATGCATGCAGCCATAGTGCAGCATGTAGGCAGTGAGGAGCATAGCCAGCAGAGTGGAGAGCTGCATGCCACTGGTAAGTCTGTTGAGGTGGAAGGGGAGGGACATGGGGGAGGCAGATCAAGACCCCCAGCATTGAGGAGAGTGTGGGGCTGGGGAGGGGCAGGCACTGCCCAGCTGGGGGGGGAAGGGGTGCGCGGGATGGAGCAACGGCTCGCCCCAGGGGTGTGGGAAGGGAGCCGGGGCATCTCCTGCTGCTGCAGGCAGCCTGTTCAGCGGCTCCTCCGCTCATCTGGTGGCTCTTGCCTCTGCTCCTGCCACTCATCCGGGAGGGCATGGGGGGATGTTCCCCTAGATCTGTGCAGGGTGGGTGGTGGCGGTGGCACTGTGAGGATTGCTGTGGGTGGCTACGGTGATTTTTGGGATGGCTGTAGCCCTCCCTAGTAGCCCCCTCCCAGCACCGCCACCTGCCCAGTGCTGCTCCAGTGCCAGACCCAGCCCATAGCTGCAGCC
This sequence comes from Crocodylus siamensis, assembly GCF_052110815.1. Classification (NCBI taxonomy): domain Eukaryota; kingdom Metazoa; phylum Chordata; order Crocodylia; family Crocodylidae; genus Crocodylus; species Crocodylus siamensis. The sequence continues at coordinate 15,066,150 of NC_143396.1, read as the reverse complement.
CTCTCCACTTACTCTCCATGCAGATCCGGGGCACATGCCCCCCCCATGCCCTTCTGGGGTGCATGCAGCACCAAGAGCCATCCTCCCCCCGCAACCCCTGAACCCTCCAGACAAGTTGCAGCTCCGTCCTGTGCCCTGCCATGCCCCAGCTGGGCAGCGCCAACTCCAGCCTCACTCCCTCCCTCACTGCAGGGGCCTTGATCTGCTCCCCCATGCCCCTTTCCTTCCCCCTCCTCTTCCACCACACCAGACTTACCAGCTGCACACAGTTGTATCAGAAATCAGATCGGTATTGGCTGATATGCCTCTTTAAAAATTGGCTATCAGTATCAGCCACAAAAATCTCTATTGGTGCACCCCTACTGATTTACTGGCACTTATTAACCTTTGCACAGACTAATGTTTCTTAGAATTAGCACCTGTTGAGTCTAATATGTCATCTCAGCTTTAGACATCTTGTTGTTCCACTGCTGCGGTGCTTTTTACTCAGCTGTTTGTAGGGAGGCAAAGACCATGAACTTAGTGGGGATTTTCATTTAGGCTCCCCTTGTAGAGACTTATGTTGAAAGAGGGAAGGGAGAACAGGTTGGTTATTTTTTAATGAAAAAAGAAGCTAATAATAGTTAAGCAGAAAGCTAAGCTGAGGAAAGGCTTTTCTAAAAGAAAAATAAAATTATAATTTGGTCACATTGCATGTATGTTTAGTCTCTGTCTTCCTCCATGTGTCATGACTTTCTAATTGTAATACAGAAAAGGACCATATCCTTTCATACATATTTGAACACCACCTAGCACAGTGGGACCTGGTCATAGCTGAGTTTAAAGGCACCACTGTACAACAAATGGCTTGATAAACCAGTGGCAAAGTATCAGAAACTCAGTCTCGTTTCCAAGATTGGAGTACCTCCCTCATTTTTTCTCAAAGGGGGCAAAACCTTTACTTCCTGGTGATCAGAATCCATCTCTGTTGAGCCCCAAGCAACTAGTAGCTTCTTATTGAGCTAAATGAATTGCTAACTGATCTCATTAGTTATGCAAAATTTGTCTTCCATTTCATCATGAAATGGGCACATGTGTGAAGAACTTTTATGGTTCCCAATAACACAACCTACGACATTTATTTGAACTTCTAAGAAAATAAATTGATACTGCTCTGTGTTTGCACACAACCTTTACATCTGTTTTTGTAATCCTAGGCTTGAGAGAAAAAATTGATTTAAAAGTAAGGGGAAGAAATGATAGAAAACCTAACTTTGTCAAATACATTTGTAAAGGTGAGGCAATATACAATGCAAAAAGTTGATTGCTCTTGTTCCTTTTGCCTAGTGTTACCACTTCTACTACCAGGCATTTTACAGGTCTGTTTTTTCTGGGGCTGCAGCTGCTTCTTCCTTGCCTCTGGCTTGCCTTGTCTTTCACCTCCCTGTACAACAGGCAGGCAATGTTGAAGATGGAGGACTGGATATATACTACATGCATGTGACAAGAGGGCTTCTGTCATGGCATGATTGCTGGGGAGAGGTACTCAGATGCTCATGGAGACCTGGGAGCTGTCTGTTTCAGCATACAGCAGCTTTAACCTTCAGCGCCATCCTGCTGATTAGGTCAGGGAGGTCACTGGCTCTGAATTGACCCCATTTCAGTCTGGTTAGATTCAGTAGCATTGGGCTTGGAGTCACAAAGCCCTATTAGCCATGTGCCTGCATGCAAGGCATGTTACAAGTTTTCTTATGCATCTAAAGCCTGTTTCTGTTCTCTTTTCTTGAGGCTAACTGAAAAAGGGAGGAAGGAAAATATGGAAATACGGAGTGAGAGTCTCTGAGCATTATTCAGTTAAGCTTAGATGTATTAGTAATAGCTTAAGGTATCTTTACATGAGAGACTGCCTCGCTTTCCTAGTGATAAATGTTGCTGTACTGAGGTGACATAATGGTTCTTTGGTATAAGAAAGAAAAGGGCCAGCAGCAGGCCATGATGCTGAACTCTGGGATGGTGCCCTCCCTTGATCAGACAAAGCATGGATTTGTCAGTGTTTAGGGCATACTTTAAACCAATGGTGCTCAAACTTTTTTGCCCCGGGGCCTGGATGGACAATGCCCAATCTGTCTGTGGGCTGGATCCTGCCAGGGGTCCCAATCTGGCATCTGGAGCAGGCACAGCAACACCTCATCTGGTTGCATGGAGGTGGGATGGGGGCAGGCCAGCCCCAATCTGGGCTCACAGGGGGGAAGGAGACTTGGCTAGCCCTGTGGGTGCAAGGGGCACGTTGCAGCCTTGATCCAGCCCTGCTGGGGGGGCAGGGTTATGGCCTAGCCATGGGTAGGGGGAAGGAGCCTTGATGCAACCTCAGCCCAGCCCCATGGGAAGGAGTGGGTATGGTCTGGTCCCAATCCACCCACATGGGGGATTGAGGGGGGTGGCTCCAACTGGCTGTGCAGGGCTTGAGGTTTGAGAATTTGGCAGAAGGGGAGGGTGAACATATTAATGGCCACCACTCCCCCATTGCCAAATTATGGGAGCTCTGTGGGCTAGATGCCACTGCTCTGCAGGCTACATGTGGCCCACAGACCAGCAGTTGAGCATCCTTGCCTTGATCAAAAGCTTGTATTCTATTTTTGAGCGTTTAGAGAGGGCGCAAAAGGGCTTGAGGTCAGTTTGTTTCGGCTTCTTTTGTTTCCTTTTCTGATTATGTTGAGTACATGTCGACCATTTTGCACTAGTATGTAGTGCACCAAAGTGCACTAGTATGCATCTTGTACAGATGTTTTAAATAGATTCCTGTATCTCATAACAAAGTTTAAAGCTTCATATAGGATCTGTAAATAAAGAAATAAGTGTGAATTACAAAATAGAAAGAAAGTATAAAGTTAACTTTGTTAGAAATAAACATGCTTTAACAGGAATCCTCAAGAAGACGCCAAAAACTCTGAGGCTTGTTATAAATCATAACAGTTCAAGTAAAGAAGTTACCAGCTCCATCAAACTTAAGCTTTTCTTGCCTGTCGGAAGTGTGATCTTGTGATGTGTTCCATCGTGAGGGGAGATTTTTTTTATCTTTCCCAGGTGCATCTTCTCACAAAGGAGTTGAAACACATATTAACGTTTCAGTAATCCACGATGTCCTTTGAAGTTGATTTGAATATATATTGGGTCATCTTATTAATATTGAAACAATGTATATAATAAGTTCTTCATTAAATAGCCTCTTTCTTCCTGTGAAAAATTAGCACAATTATAATTTATTTTCTTCTGTTGGTTTATACTGATAGTGTCTTTTTCCCACTTCAAACGGGATCCTTTATTATGACTTGGAATGAAAAAACAAGCATGCTACATGCATATCCCCCACCATACTCACCCCCCCCCCCTTAGTTAATGGTTTTGGATAACACATTTAGTAGCACTCTATTCAGATTTTAAATAGCAATGTCACATTTTTATTCCCTTCATGTAAAAAGGTAGAAGCTTAAATAAAAGAACCAATCCTTTTTACAACTTACAGATACACTAATTGGAAATGTAAACATACAACAGGCACTCTTTTCACTCTGTTCCTTCTTCCATTCAGCTGAATACCAGAAAACAACTAAGGATCTCTTCCATTATAGGCTGCAATCATGCAATATGACCTGTGTGGTCTAAAATATTCCAGAGTAAATCCTGTAGTGCAAAATGAGTCATTTTGTGTGTGTGTGTGTGTGTGTGTGTGTGTGTGTAAAATTAGTGATTAGGAATGAAAGTACCATCAGAGTTATAACTGTCATAACTACTATAACATTTCCATGCATTATTTGTGTGGAAACATTTGATAATCACACATGCATTTTTCAATTTGTAGGAATTTTTAATTAAGTTTTATTAATGAAAGATGAGAGGCAAAACATGTTATATATTTTATTTAATCTGATTAAGTAGTTTTTATTGCAACATAAATCATGTTACTATGCATCGCTATTCCTGTAATATAAACTGCAAATTATTTTTTAGAATGGTTGGAACTACATTTAAATTACTAAAATGACAAATCAAGATTCAGACTTCAGTTTCACTCAGAATTTTCTAATCCAACATGATTTCTGACATAACGTTGCATTCCCTTGATTTGAAAGTAATTGTTAAATGCAGGAAAAAATGTCTTTCACAGAGTAACATACTTTCTCAGCTGCATTTATGTAACTGCTGAGCAAAAAGTCATGCTTATGAATAGGTAGGTATATGATCAGGCTTTACAAAATTGCTTTTAGAAAATATAAAAAATATCAGGGTATCGTTATATTTCTTCAGTTGTCAATAGAGCTACGGTAGAAAATGCTGGGTATTTCTTCAAGCCTGAAAGATTGTATTGTGCAGGGAAGACGCATAGTGGATATGTCTATGGAAATATCTGTAACAAAATGGTTAATTTTATCATTAAACATAGTTAACAGATTTTAAAAATGGATCCAAATGGACTTTCAGAATAATTTTTTTTTTTTTTGAGGCCAATAGGCTTCTGACTGCCCATAATTTCACTCTGGATATGCTTTCAAGATCTTCTAATATGCTTTTTTCCAAAACTCTATAATCAATAGTTATAAAGTTGGCTAAAGTATGTTACAGTACTTTTTTTTTAACAATTATCTTTTATGCTTTCCATTTGAAATCTAAAACTAAAATTACCTGTGTTGCCAATATTCTATCTATATAAACAGGACTTGTGGGAAAATACATGACCATCCAATATTTTCTTATTGTCCTAGGGTCTCCAACAAATTAAAAATTAAAGGGTTTGTTGTATAACAATTGAAAGAAACAAGGCACCAGTATTATTGCAGGGAGTTATATTGAACTAGGCAAATAGCCAACCAAATTTTTGACTACAGAATCAATGGTATATAATTTGTACATATATATGATTAAATACAGGTAAGAAGCCACATTACTGATTAATATGAAATCATAAGAAATTGGGACTTGAAAAGTATTTAAGGCATTACTTAAAAAAAATGTGTGATTACTGAATATTCTTGCCTATAAGATGACATGCATATAAATCAATAACATTAATCACCCAACTAACTGCTTTCTAAAACTGCCTATATAGCAGTTGCCTTGTACCCTAGCTTCTGTCCTCTACGCTTGTGTCCTCCTTGCCAGCATGAGACTGAAGTAGGTTTCTACGTGTGTGTGTGTCTGATATGATCCGCACTTCTGGTTTGTCACAGTGGGCTGATTTAGAGGTGCGCTTCCAGTCCTGGGATCTTCCTAAGGACTTGCTCCATGACTGGGGCTCCTCACTTCTGCTGACTTCACCAATAGTGAATTCTCCTTGTATCCAAAATTACCTTGAAACTTTGGCATTGGTTTTGGCCAGATCCCTCAGCTGGTATAAAAGAGCACTGCATGTTGATTCAAGTGGCATTAGGCTTTTCTAACAAGCTAAGGAGTTAGGTTTCATTCCAAAAGTGAGGCTTGCAGAAGTGCAATACATCAGTAGAAATGGCAGTATCAGAGTCAACTGTTCGTAAGCCTCCAATTTAATTCATGCAAAAGAATTAAAACATATGTGAATATATATGCTAATAAAAAGTAGTTTTAGGATTTATGTGGTGCTTTCCAAAACCTGTGTTCTTCTGAGTCATTTGAAATTCCTTCTTGAGAGACTGAACTTTAAATCACATTTACATTTGTTCTTTATTAGTCAAACTCCTTAGATCAAATTTCTGTCAAGAGAACACCAGGAAAGCACTGTGCCACCTTTGTGCTAATGAAGAAAAGTTAACTTTCCATATATGAAGTAGTAATCATTGGTAATGGTTCAAAGCAGTTCCTTAATCTGAATGGCTAGGAACAGAAATTACATATAAACTGTTATAAGAGATCAGAAATCAGTTCAAATCTGTAACGCAACAGACGTTCAGTGTGTATAAACTGCTTTCAAAACTGCCCCAGCCTGTTTAAGATAACCCTGGATGGATTATCAGACTTAACTGATTTAGGCTAAATCAGTTTATTGAACTTGTGTCCCAGATCCTCTCCAGATTCAAGTTAACTTATTGCCCCCCAGCATCCCAGGATGCTTTGCATCTCCCCTGAAAAGTGCCCCTCACAGGGTGGGCAGGCTAGTCTTGGCCCAAAGTGTCTGCTCCAGCTAGCAGGGAGGCGTGCTGTGGTGCCATGCCAGCCATGTGGCTGCATTTCCTTAATCAAAAATGAATGTGTGTTCACTTGCTTATCTGCTCAATGTATGCAGTTTAGACTAACCTGGGAAGATTGAATCGTTTCAGCCTTGGGCTTTTTAACTGTCTGTTCTTAGCCAGTATGTTGGGGCAGAATGTAGCCAATAAAGTACTTACTTTATTAACCCAGTAAATCTATTGAAGTCATTGCTGGCAGAACCTTTTCTTACTATTCTGGGAATTTAACTGGTAATTGGTCAGTTTTAATTGCTAAGTGTGAAACACGATTAAGGGAGTAGATTTGGCCCAGTCCTGTGAAAAGGTAGGAGATGTACAAAGAGCTTCCATGTCCCCTCCTAAACGTATGTGAAAGGTCAGTCACAAAGCTGGCCTTATCCTCTGTGAGCAGAAGGAGTATTGCGGTGCTGGTGGTAGTTTCCCCAGAGATTGTGAGAAGGGTTAGGACTCTGATCCCATTGACCATTTACTGTAGTCTGTGAAATTGCATGAACGCTACATCTGATCTGGGATTAGCACAGCTGCCACGCTGCTTGTAGAAGCATTGTGCCTGAGGAGTATTTGCTGAGGTAGTATACCCCTGTCCTGCCCCTTCCTTCCAGCTAATTTGTAGAGAGAGAATTTATTTTATATGATTTATGAGATAAGATTGTTTCTATTACCTACATTTTTATATTAACTGGGATGAGCCATAGCAATTCTTAATCTTAAAACAGTCCTACAACTAGGTTAATGTACAGTACATTGATTTCAAAGTTAATCTGAGAGTCTGTATTTTATTCTTTGAACTATAGCAAACAAGTTAATAAAATATGGATTTATGTTACTGAAAATCTTTCAACCTTCTAATGTAATTGTGAAATTAGAGTTCATTTTGGCATAGACAGCTATGCTATCCCCTCCAATTTGTTAGATTTTTAATTAAAATCCTCCTAGTCTCTTAATTTTTTCTGACTAATACTACTGCCTGGATAATAGTTATTTTTGTTTTGTTTTCTGTAGGCTGCTTTGACAAGCAGAAGTTAGCTTGAACTAATTGTTATTTTAAGGAGTAGAATAAATATTTCGGATTTCAGTGGTAATCCATTGGGACCAAAACTTGGTCTGACTCAGGTCAATGACAATATTGCCTTGAATAAGATCAGGGCTTGGTCCTTCATAGAATAGATTTGTTTAGTTTCCAGTCATCAAAAACCAAAAAAAGGCAAATGCTATTGTCATAATTAATAGAATTGATTGTGGAAGACCATGGACCAACCCATTGACTGCGCCTTGCTCTATATCTAACATTATTATTTTGAATGGCTTTTAGTGCACATCAGCTCATTATTGATCCCCAGCATAGGTTCCCCAACAGATTCCTTGTATCCAAGAAGATACTGTAACATTCATGGGAATAACCATTCCAGTGTTATTGTTCAGTCTAGGTAGGGGTGGAGTTCAGTAGAATAGGTTAATTAAAGGAATGGGTTCGCTAGAGTTTGAGAGAGCTACTTTGGTGTGATGATGGCAGGAATTGTATAAAGGGAACAGAATGCTGCTAAACTAAGATTGGGAGAATCAAGCAAAGGGCCTGATTATTGAATTCAATGGGACAATTTGCAGTGCGTAAAGTCAGGCGTGTTCTCAAATCCTTGGAAGATTTGAGCCAAAGTGACCAATGAAGGAGAATGAGCAGCGGAGGAACCAAGGTGGAATATATTATAAATGAGAGAAGACTTGTAATTCTGCAGAGGCCTGAAAGTCAGGACAGGGGAGATAAGATGGTCACTTTAATCTCACGAGAAACTTCACCTTGTTCTGGCAAATGCTCGTTGATATGCAGTGTATGGAGTCACATGGAGATGGAAAATAAGTATTTCCTGATATTTTGAACTTCTGCAGGTAAACGTCCTTGGGATTGAAGTGTGGTGTTCATACAGCCGTCATGTTTACTTTTCAGCTCTTGAAAGTAATGTAACTTGTTAACAGAAAAATCTATTCTCTATTGATCCAGGCTCCCACCCTCCCCACTTCGATGTTTCACTGATTAAATTATTATTTCTTTAATCTTTTAAATGTTCATCAAAGATGCATGAGTCTTACTTTATCTTCCTGGTTTAATTTAACAAATTTTCTAAATCCTTCTATTAAAAGCAAGCATTTGTATGCCACGCTGGAAATAAATTTAGCTCTAGAAATTGCTTCTCTCCTAGAAGACTTCTTCTAACCCTTATTTTTGCCTATTAGTTGTTGTACTATACAACTGCTTGCTTGGCCCATCAGTGAGCATGTTATAATTTCTATATAGTTTTGAATACTTGAGGCTGTTCTGGCTGCTGTTTTAAAAATCTAAGTGGTGAAAGACATAGAATAAATCAGCTGATAGGAGGCGTCATGGTCTACCAAGGCATCCACCAGCAGAGCAGAAGAAGAAAATGCCAACTATAGTAGTAAAGTATCTTTCTCCCACAGACATACCCTAAGATTTTCCTTATGGAAGTAGAACTGTTGTTTCTCCCCAACTTTTGCATACAGTCTTCCAGATAAGAGCGAGTGAAATGGTGCAGGGATGACTGGGACTTCAGTGGGCTGGCTTTACTCCTTTCTAGCAGACAATCATTAAAGTACAATTACAGGCCATGTGGGTGTTATCTAAACTTGTCCTGAGCTTTGCTCTCATAATAAGCACCCCACTGAGGTAGAGGAATATTGTTATCCCCACTTTTACCACCTGGGAACCACAGCAGAGGACATAGTATTGTTTGGCTTATGCCTTGAAGCATGAAGGTTAATGTTGCATGCACTCACACATGCATACTCTAATTAAAGAAAATTATCTTATCCAACCTAATTGTGTGGGTGTTCTCGTTTTCTACAGAAAAGAGGCGAAGTACTTCCCCAATGGAAATAATTGTTTGTCCAAATTGGAAGCAATGCAGTGCGATAGAATTGCGGTGTAAAGTTTTGTCTTACATTTCTGATATCACAAGCCCTTCGTAATTCCTTTACTGCTGTTAGTCATGATATCTACATCCTTTGATGCCTGCAAGGCTGTTCTCTCCGTTTCTTACAGCAGTCCCTACATGTTGGGTATGTTAGAACTGTGTTTTTCTTCTTTATAATGATTCGACTGTGTTTCTTTCCCCAGGTGTATTGGTTGTAGCTGCTTTGGTCTAAGGACATAGGCAAACAAGGTTCTTTGGCTTCATTAGCCTGACAAAAGGTGTTTGTACCTGAAAGGTTGCAAAGAAGAATTTTTTCCAGCTATTTCAGTGGGTTTAATAAAAGATATTGGATTTACCCAAGGGACCTTACCTTTCTTTCTCCGGACACTATAAGATGACAAAAGCTACTATGAGACGCAGCATTTTAGCACTAGTTCATTCTAGTGTCCTACTTGATTACAGCGTACCAGGAAACGTAGCAAATGCTCAAAGCAATTGTTTCTGTTAGTGGAATTTTAAAAGTACGAAGAGAAGTCTTGATCTGTGGAGACAGTACAATAATTCACACTGACATATTTCCCCCATTTGCCACAGGGCAAATGGGAGCTACTAATGTTCCTGTCCAAAACCTTTTTTTAGAGCTGAAAGCAAACACTGGTGATCAGAACAATGGATTGAAATTATATGTAGAAATTCAGAATACCCTGCAGCCACCAAAAGGGGAAAAAAGATTCCAAAAATGTAGCATCAGATCAATACAGCTATTTAAAAAAAAAATAGAGCCACATTTGCAACAAATATAAGGATTCAAAGGCAAGTTCCTGTGACAGGTTTTTTTTTTTTTTCTGAAGGGGAAGGAGAGCTAGGGGGCAGATAGTGCTGGCTGTAAAACACATTGACTGAATAGCGCAGAACTGAGATGAATTGATTCTAACAAAGGAGTATGGAGTCTCCTCTGTGTTAACTTTGTGCCCAGCAGTGTGTAGTCAGTGCCCAGAGGAGCCAGTTGTTCCACGGGTGTACGCACCAGGAATATTTCCTGTCCATTGTGGTATTTTACCTCCAGCTTTGCTGGACCCAATTTTATCTTTCCTCCTAGCAGTACAAATGATGTCTGTATCAGCATGGCATTTAACTTCGGAAGTTTTAAGAAATGAGTAATTGAAAAATGTTCAGTGAGAAATATGGTTTTCTGTAAAATGTGTCCAACTTAGAGCAATTTAACTCAATTAGTACTGTAAAAACTGCCTTGGAAACGTGATTTATGCATGAATACTTTATAATTTTGTTGGTTAGGTGTTTGGGAAATAATAGACAATTACTTTTTAACAGTGTGTGATTACATGGGAAGCCCAGAGAGAATAATTATTGTGAGAAGTAATACTTACAAATGACCAAAAATACCTCTGTTCTGCGAGAAGTGTGCTGGTCCTCTGTAATAGAACTGTGTGTAGATTAGAAAATATGTCCTGGTTAATTTTCTGTGAAGCAAATGATTTATTCATATTTTCCCTTTTTCAATTCTTTAAAGAAGCCAGTGACTAGGTTTCACACCAGACTTGGGTCATAAATGAAATGAGTTAGATGACCTCGGCCTAGTTCCTCACAGACATCTGTCCACATCACAAAACCTTGTAGATTTTAGTACAATTGGAAATTTTTGTTTGGGAGAGGTTCAAGACTAGATTGAGAATGCTTGGCTCCAGATCTAGTTTTATGACCACAAAAAATCCTCCCTCCTCTTCCAACCACTAAAAATTAAGAGGGAAATTATGAATTAAACATAAAAGGTAAAAGGATCAAGCTACTCTGTTTGAGCAGAATCATTTTTTCTTATAGCAACTATTTATTATCTCCATGAATTATTGCTCAGTCCTCGCCTGTTATAGTTCTTTCTGCTATAGCTTGCTCTGTAATGGTAATCATGTAGGTGCAGCCTCTGGGAAAGACATAAACTTTAACCTTTCTGGGTCATGGGTCTCAGAAGCCACTTTAGTTAGTGATCAGCACAGTACAATCATATTCAAACTGTTTCTCTTCATTTCCACATCTCCTTCGTCATTGCAGGAAAAGCTAATATAGTCATCTCTCTGCTTGCTATATATACCATACACTTATCACTATAGTTAGGAGCCTGTACTATTTACCAGGTAAGTGTCAACATTTCACATATCAGTAAGGTAAGTCACATCAGTAATGTAGCTTGTATTGTTCACATTATAGTAATACATATCAAATAATCTAATCAACATCAAGCCTATTCCCAGTCACACTTGCATTTTCTTTTTGGGCACATATGTCTGTTTGCTGAACTTTGCTTTTCCCACAGTGCCGTACAAGCATCCACTGTGATCACACACTTTGGTACCTAAACTCATACAAATTAACAAACTGATTCTCAAATCAGTAAGTGTTCAGTGCTTCTGGATTTCAGCATACACAGGGCCAGGAGAATTTGAAACAGAAAAGGAGCAGTTTTAGGCTAATAGCTAATGAGACTTTAGAAGTTGTCTAGAACAAGCTGCTTAAAATTAAATCTTTGCTCATTATCTTTGCAAATTAAATCTTTGTTAGATTGCATTGGTGGTGTTAATTTTAACTGCTTAATAATTTATTTTTGGGATCTTGCATACAGATTTCAAGTGGATGCATTGATATAAATAACAGTTTTCACAGAACGCCTAGGAGAAGTATTGCTTTTCTTTTTTTATGCAATGTGCATTTCAAAGGAAATCAGGTTTTTAGTGACGAAGTAAATGAGAGAAGGGCAAAGAGTAAGTGAGCTAGCATGGTGCGGTGGCTGCACCTGTCCACAGAAGCGAAAAGCAATCCCTAGTTTTAGTCTTAAAAACTATAATCATTTTTAAAATTCGTTGTAAATCTTTGTTTCTAGCAGGCCAAACCTTTACTGCATTTTGAATACTAGATTTCAATCCTGGCATTTGGTTCTTAGGAGAGCTCTCTCTACTCTAGGCAGAAAACTATTATAAGAAACTCTTGTTTGGAACACTTTCAGCTTGCAGCACTTCACACAAAACCTCACATCCATGTACATACAATAGCTATTTTAGGTGTTCATGTTAGCAAGGGTTAGTTTTAAGGACTGGTAAAACACCTGGGCTACAGCCAGATGAGCGCGGGTGTGCGGTATGTGGCACCGCAGACCCACCTGCAGCACCACACACCGCACATGCAGCTTTCCCTGCACTGCTACCTTGAAGTGGGGGGGAGAGGGGGGTTGACCCCAGGAGATCCTGGGTCAAAAAAAAATCATGCCAAAGAAAGGTGGAGTGACACACGTGGCAGCAGTGTGCATTGCCCACAACCAGAGCCTGGTGGGCCAGAGCCACACTCGGGCTGCTGGCCAGGTTCCCAACTGCAGGAGTGCCATGGTTGCAGCTCCCTGAAGCCCCCAGGACCCCAGTAAGGCTGCTGGGGCCAGCAGTTCCTGGCACCCCACCTCCCCTACCTCACCCAGGGTAACCCGCCAGAGGACACATGGCACAGGCGTTCCCTGAGGACAAGTAGCAACAACACAAGGTGCATCGCTGCTACTTGTCCCCAGGGAAATAAATGTCTGCGCTCATGTGGACGTGGGCCTGGAGCCAGGTTTAGATCTCTCAGAAGTAATACACTCTGCCATGGGTTTGTGGCACTTGTGCATATCCCAACCGCAAGCACTGCAGCGCAAACTGGTCTGCAAGCCTCTGAGGTTCATTCATGCAGTGTCTGTCCCACCTGCTACTACTAAGATTGGGCATCAGGGGATAGCTGTTTCAAGGTTCTGGAGAGGCGTTAATGCAAGAAACTAGTCCTGTCAAATGCTGCATCGCTGTGTTGATGGTCTGAGTCAGGGTAAAGGACAAGTGCTCCACAGATAGTTTAATGAAAGCAATATCCCAGCAACAGTTTCTTCCTTAAATATACAAAGGTCCTGAGAAAGCTTATCCAATAATAAATTTAAGATTAAGTAACACTTCTTATCTTAATGGCAGCACTGATATGCTTCATTCACTGGTTTATTGTGTAATGTGGTATACTACAGAGTGTTTGGCAATATATACAAAGTTTATTCATAGTAAATCTATTAGTATCAGTGATCTCTTATACAAAGGAGTTATTTTCTTTACAGGGTACTAATCGACATAAGTCAGGGTGGCAGGAGCAGGCCCTATTTTTTGTATAGACTGCAACTGATTTAGCTCTTTTGTTGCCTTATTCAGCAACTGAAAGCTGTTTTATCAATGTATGTAGAAGACATAGAGGTAAAGTACCAGGTTGTAAATTGCTTTTTAGTTTTTAATCGCATCTTAGAGACCTTGTATAGCAATAAGCATTTCTCATAGCATCCTTTTCAGCATTTGAGACTGAACCCGGGAGGGTCAGTAGATAAAGTTGCACGTGCTTCTCCTTTTATTTACTCCTATCTAAGAAAAATTACAAAAGGACAGACCGTCTGGGACAGCGTCTGATCTTATAGTATTTAACTTTTGAGATTAATAAGCACTTGGGATGGGGAGGTGCATAAGATAATCATGTATATTATGTTATATGTGCATACACATAAACGATAACGTTTTTAGGCTGTCTTGTATCTATGATATTGTAATTCTTGTATTCTTTTTATTCTGAAGTCATCAAACATAGCTCACCATTGTTGTGGAATTCTCCAGATGAAGCACCTTCCATGAGTTATAACTGTCTACTCAACTCTTACCAGTGCCCACTTGTTTTGCTTTGCTCTGAATTGGTGGTGGCGGGGGGGCAGTTCTGGAAGAGGTTTGGGGCAGAGGGGCAGTTGACCCAGGCGCTCGTTTTTATTATATATTATGTTTTCTCTTCTTTGATAAATGCGTAGTTTTAAGAAGAGTTAAGAAGCACTTAAATATGAATCAGTAAGCACAAACAGATTTAGTAGTCATTATTTCTACTGCAGCTTACTAAATACGTGAAATAATTGTTTCTGGATGGGTTTTACTGTTGTTTTAAATAATTAAAACACTATCATGTCACCATGCCTGATGTATTACCTACCAACATATACATCACTCATGCATCTACTGCAACCTTTGAATTATTAAAGGTAGCTGTAAAATTATAGCCCATATTCTGAATCCATAGGCCCTGAGGCTGTAATTTAATCAGATTTAAATACAGGGTTGGGTTTGATCAATCAGTGCTTGAAAGGGAAGAGAGGCCACCAAAAAGAAGGCTGCATGTTTCAGGAAGTGGTCGGTGATTCATGAAAGGTCACCTTTGACTCAGTGCTGATCCATTTCCTCAGCCTGATGTTAGGGGGCACTGTCAGGCTGGAAATGTTATCTCAGACTGGGCACTATGTTGCTAGGAGATGATCACTTTGAAAAGAGACAAAACATAAAGATTCTGATCCTCTGCAGTCAATAAAAATCCAAACTTTTTTTTTTTTTTACAAAGTGGAGGAATTCACCTCAGTATCATATGTAGAAGTATTTCATATAGTATGGTATTTTCCTGAGGTCAGACTGATCCAGCATATCAGCTGGATATGTGTGGTTTTGCTGTTATTTCCAAAAATGCAGCTGGCAGTTCTGCCCTTGAGAAGTAAATTATAAAGCTTTCTGTTAGTCTGAGATGAAATGTTCAATACACGTCTCTTACACAGTGGACATGTCTACACGAGACGTTTACTGCAGAGTCGACTAATTAGCTCTGCAGTAGTGTCTTGTGTCTACATGTGCGGCCCCATTAGGCCACTGGAAGCTAATTAACTCTTTTGCAGCAGGATAGTACTTGTAAATACTAGAACCTAGTATATTAGAATACTAGTTTTTTACTCCACAGCAGTGCATGTATAGATGCTGACATGGTTGGTAGGGGCACAAGGTGCTTCAGTGCAGGGGCTGCCTGTCAGCTAGCCCCACACTGCAGCACCCTTGTGTTCCAGCCAGCCTCTCTGCAGCAGGTTGGAGCAGCCCCAGGCTAATAGGCTGACTCGCCCAGGTCAGAGCAGTTGGCAGGCCCAGCTCAATGGGCTGTGGCCCTGGGCACGTGTGTACATGATGTCTGGGTGCAATGAACTCTGACACAATAAGCTCCAGAGTTTATTTCTCAGCATTACTATGCATGTGTGGACATGTCCAGTAAGCTGTTATTGTGCCATTATTTCATGGACTCAGTTTTGTTATGCTTGATTATTTTTCTAGCGTTCCTCCATTCTTTTCATGCATAATCATCAAATGAGCAAGTACAGACTTCCTCACATTTCTGAGCCAATGATCCTTGGTTCTAACGTAAGAGACTACTTCCACAAGGGGTATGATAATGCATTGTCCAGGCAAATTCAGAAGCATCCCAAGCTTACTATAACTTGATCTGCTTCTGTCTCCAGGCACTTGAATTTGACCAAAGCAGGTTACCTTAGGAAAAGGCAAAATGAGTCTGAGTTTCATAGATTTCATAGACATAGTTGATGTAAGGGAATGTAAGTTATGCTGATGTTACACATTGCTTCTGAATTTAGCTAGTAACATCTACTGACTTCTTAACCACTGTTAAATCTGCAAGTGAATTTATGGTAGGATTGGGATTGGAAAGTTGTTGTGGTCATGATGGGCCAGGAAGGGTCCAAGAGACAAGGATTTTTTCATGATATGTTTTCTTGGACCAGCTGTATAGTTAGCTTTCAAGCATTAAGTACCCTTCCTCAGGTCTGTGATCCATACATTCCAAATTAACTTACAGACATATCTCAGTAATGTCTTTTCATGAGGTTACTTACTCAGTTCACATGGGCCACTCACTAGATCAGGAGTTGGCAGTGTTTTGGGTAGAGTGTCAGAAACACCCGCAACTTCAACTTGAAAAATGTTGGCATGCCAGGGGCAGACGGTGGGGGAGCTGCAAAGGGCCTGATCCTTTTTGTGGCAGGCAGCCCCAGCTCCTTCCCTGCCATCTGCCGGAGGTACATGTGCCAAGCAAAATGCCTTTGAGTGCCATGCTCTGGCACCCATGCCGGGGGTTGCCTACCCCTGTATTAGACTGTAACAGTTCGTAAACAACCACTGTGAGCAAACTTCAAACAGGAAGTGGCTTCTAGAGTCATTATAGCCAATTACAAACTTGATACAATCTGTTTAATGTTTTCAAGTGGGATTTCTTTCTTTCCTGGTCTTAGTAATCATTTTACTTTCTATTCTAGGTGTGTATAGAAGGCAGCATCACAAGAACAAATGTTTTAGATGATCATTTAAAAAACAAAAGAAACCTTGAAAATGAATCAGTATGTTCCTGACCCTGTCAATTTTATTTGATCACTTTTATTGTCCATTTTATTTGAATATTACTCCAGTATTAGTCCTGTTCATTTTATACTTGAAGTAGTTTAATACTTAACACAAGCGTGCCAGAATCTAGCCCCATACAACTAAACCCTCAATAGGCTCGTATTAAAACTGTTTTATTGAAGTATTTTCCATCTTTATGTCTTATCCAGTTTTCTAATTCCGTTATTCTTGCCAAATATCCACTTGATATTGGTTTGATGGTCATGCTGACATGACTAAGGAAGCAACCTGTACATATTTTTCCTTTATTGTTTGATTTTGGTTCTTGGAGGGGCATACTGGCACCCACGGCCTCAGTGTTCTGCCTCTGCAGCTGATAGATTTGAACAAGCTCTGTTGTCTAAGACAGAAGAGGGAGAAAAGATGTTCTCTCAATGGTAGAAACCTCCTAGGAAACACTGGAGTACAGATACCTTGTGGTCTTTTAGATCCATAGGCTGCTTCACCTCTGGGCACAGGTAACGTTGGAAGTACTGCTTCTCATCTGTGCCAAGTCTTAAAAAAGCATTGCCAGCCCAGAAGGGACTGAGCCATATGAGGCAGGCTTCAGCTGTATCTTTGGGTCTGGACTTGTTCCACTATGAACAGATGGGTAATGGATGTCATCCAGGCCTGGAACTCTATAATTTTCTTCTCCCATCCAGCCATACTCTCTCATTCTCTTTGTCCACAAGCCTTCCTGGGGATGGTTCTTTTTGACTGAGTCTATAATAATCTCAGCCAATAGGAGAGTTTAATTAGGGAATTAATTCTTCTTACTCCATAGGAACCAAGAAATATAGATGATTTAACTGTAAATTCACCCTGTGTTTTTAAACCCTTTTGCAAAGAGGGGAAGATCTTGGGTGGAGACCCTTAATGATGCAGCTAATATCACATCAGGGAATTTTGAATTCACTGATTTTAATGAAGCATAACTCTGCTCTTCCGTTCATCTGGCACAGCGCAAGTTTTCGAATTCTGCATAGCCATTATTATTTACAGCGTAGTCTCCAGGGTGTGTACTAATCTTAGACATAGTCACTGCATCTTTGAAAAGGGAGTGAACCCACATTTTCTTTACATTCATATTTGTTTTACTCTTTCGAGACCTCTGAACTTCATCAAATGAAATTTTAATCTGCTTCTTTAATTCTGTAGTTAGCCAGAGTCCATCTGTTTTATCTGGACCTCATATTGGCTTTTCTTACAGCTAGCATGTCTTGCTGAAGAATTCATGGATCTCTTAATTGTTCCTCAGTTTTTTTCTCCTTAGAAATTCATCTTTAGAATCTCTCAAAGTCTGTCCTAAGGGGCTTTTCTTTTTCGTAGGAACCAGAAAGCTTAACTTCCATGGAGGAAGGAGGTTTCACAAAAAAGGAAGTTATCCTCTGTTCTTTATTTGCCATTATTTACATGGGAAAACTCTTAATTTCTTGAGTATAGGAAGAAGCCATCAAGTTCCACTGGGCTTATGTCAGCGATAAGAAAATCTCAAGAAAGCAGTTTTGGCTTATTGAAGAAAGCCATGATTTAGTTTTTAAAGGGAAATTGCTATACATAATATCATTAAATTTTGCAACTGAAAAAACATTAATCACATTTCACCATGTGTACTGTTAGTTTACTTCTGCATTCCTTGTAGGTCAAACGATGAACTCAGATAAACAGATTGTTCAGTTTAATTTTTAATAATAAGCTGTTTTGTTTTATATGTCCCTGCATTAGCACATTTTTCCAGTGTCTGGAGGAACAGTATTATGGAAATGTTAAATCCAAACAAAAATATTTTTCTTGACCTTTTTTTTCCAAAATGTATTTCATGAAAACATTAAAGCTACAATTTAAAGGCCTGCTTTGTCCAACAGTTCCTTTTACTCTTGGAAGAACTACTTATGAGACACGCCAATGGGATTTCCCAGATTATCTATAAAATTTATGATATTTCATTGAAAAACTAATATTAAACTTTATGTTTTCAGAATTTTTATGAATGTCTTAAAATTGCAGAAACTTTAGAATCATTGCATTTAATACTCATATGAACAGTTCAAGTTTTACAGCTCAGCAAAGAAAAAAGCATGTGTGAAAAGGTCCAGCAATGATACTTGCAGCAGACTGAGGAAAGCTGTACAGGAGTTCAACAAAGGGAAATCGTTTCTGAAATAAATATCATTGCAAATACCAACAACACTTTAGAACCCCTTTCTTTACTTTAAAAATCACAGGATGTATGGATTAGTCACAAACTACAGCATATGAAATGTCTGTCTTCAACTACTGTCTGAAAAAATGCATCTGCTGACTATACAAAACCCTAATGCAACTAATTTGAGACTGCCTCAAGGTCATGCCCTTTTGATTAGATGTTCTGCAGGTAACAAACCTAGTGCTTAATTCAGATCTGCAGCTGTTAACAGATAGAAATCTTTTAAACAATATATGGCCTCCTTACATCATATGCGAGAAAAGCTGATTCCAAAGGAACCCTCAAACTTGGGCACGTGGTGTGGAAAAATCCAGTATCACCAATGTTGAGACATAGTTAAACACTCTAGGAGGTAACGCTTGAATTAAACAAACATTGGAGAAATTAGACAATGCCGTATAGGAATTATCAGAACGCAGTACAGGGAGGTATTATTATAGTTGTTATTGATTTCAGAGGAAATGTTACATTTTTGTAATCATTTCTCTTTTTCAGCAAATGTATAAATAATTGTCTGAGAGTCTGAAATATAGCTGACGTGTCAGTAACCCCGAGGAAAGGATAGTGAGAGTATGGAAGGTAAATGGGGGTTGCAGATTTAACTGGACCCGCTCAGTTTGCTCTTGGCTTCTCTCATATTCCAAAAAATATATATTCTTCTTGTCATAGTCCCAAACTAGAGCACTGAAAGCAGTACAGGGGAGAGAGGAGAAGAAAACACTGAAGTCTAGGTGAAAAGGAGTTTGACTTTCCCAAACAGAAACAACATTATTTCCCGTGGAGATAGTCCAAGCCCCATTCTCTTCAGTTGTTTTGTTTCCCCTTTCCTTCTCTCCTGGGGGTTTCAGTGTCCTAGGCATCAGGCTAGATGCCCTTCTTCAGCTTGGGGATGGAAAGGATGAGAGGAGGGCTTAAAAAAATACAAACTAAAGGCTTAGGCAAAGTGCGTCTGATCTGATATTTATACAAGCTCTTAGGAAATAAGAAAACAACGTTATTTTTAAGTAAGAAAAAGCTCTAAAAACCTTAAAAGTGCATGGGGATTGTTTATTTCATCAGAGATGAATTGATGCATCACTGGCACCTAACAAAACAGTGGCTATTTAATATTAATTTTTGACATGCGTCTATAAAATGTAGCCCCTCAGTAGTTATCATGCATCTCTTGAAAGCCGGCGCTGCCATGCCTAAGGATCTGGCCTTTAATGTTGTCTCAGGAAGTACAAAATTTTGCACTGTGGAAACTTATGCAGGAAAAAAAGATAGCATTATCTGAGCAGGTATGGATTGCTAACCTGCCTACACACAGAAAAGAGCAAGCATGAGAGTCCCCTCCTGAAGCGGTGTAGAGCATACCAAACTGCAGTATTAATAACCTCCTGTTATTGAATACTCCATCTGTTCGCCAAGCCAACTTATCCTCACTTAGATCACTCCCCCGTCATAATATTTTGTACCACACTCCCCTCCCTCCATGAAACAACAGTTCCACTTTAGAACAACATTTATCCAGTCATGTAACCCCACTGACGCTGTTATCTCATTTCACTCGTAAAAATCCATTATTGAATTTTAATTGTTATTATCAGATTTGATTGTGCTATTAAATATTCCTCACTTTAGTTTCAAGTCCATATTGCCAATCAGAAAGGCTCCGGTGACATAAATATTCTATACCTGTCTGCCAGTTCCTTCTGGTATTGTTACATTGCACTTAATGTACCATGGCTTTAATGTTACAACAACCATTATTTTCTTTCTCACTATGGCTGTTAGTTGATACGTATCTTTATTTGCCTCAATGTTCTCATTGTTCCATTCTTTGTTCATATATAAATGTCATTAAAATAGCTGCAAGTACAAAATGGTAGGGATCAAACTGGCTTGGGGAATGCATATGAGCCATTTTCTCCTGGCCCTTGCTAGCACCCTGCACAAATGCAGGGGGAAAGCTAATAAAGTAAGAATCTATCTGAATTTTTTCCAGAAGTCTTTTCTTGACTACAGAGCCCCCTGAGTTAGGAGCCCACTGGGGAAATCCAAAGTGCCAGGGAGCTGAGACTGAGCTGCGGAGGGCTGCTGTGGAAACCCAGAATCTTTCACTTGTGGCCAGGGGTGACTGGTGTCTCCTGAGTCTGGGGGGCCACAATTTGTTGGCAGATGGGGCAGGGGGGCAGACCAAAAGCTCCATATCCACTCCTATACTTCTGTGCTGCGGTTTAGTACCCCCTCTCCCCAAATTCACTGTCGGTCCACACAGCAATAAAAGCTGCCCTGTCCTGAGCAGTGACAAGTTGGGAGCCAGCCTGGGGGGGGGGGGGCAGGTGCCCCACCTACCGGTTGCCTGTGCTTGTGGCCACAATGGTTTCCTGGGATCCTGGATCACAATGTGGTCATCAGACTGGATGTGTCACTATACCCAGCTAAAGTGAATTACTTGTGAAACCTATCTAATAGGTGCTTCTGAAATGCCTATTTCTGTAGTATTTACCTGTCATGCAACAATTCTGAAGCACAGAACATGCCTACAAAGGGTTATAATCTTACTGTCTGTCCCTTTCCGGTAGGGTTTTTAAATTGCTTAGGAACCTAACATTTAAAGGTGCAGTTATTATAATTATCTCTAATCATCCTACCAACCTATCAAATCACAGAGGAGAAAGCAGTGCAACTTTGATTAATTTAGAGCTGACATGGAATATATGGCTGGCAAAGATAAATGTTCAACAAATTCACTTCCTCTTAATAACAAGACCAAGAATACTCTGTGTTGAAAGCCAGAAGCTACATGTAAGTAACACTTCCCTGGATAATTAAGGGGCCAGTCTTGCTTCCAGTGGGGTCTAGAGGAGCTTTTGTAATGTGACTTTCATAAGAGCAGAAGCAGGCCCTGAATTACAAGTGCACACATACAAACTAAATTTGTTATATTTTCATCTAATCAAATCTTGGTATTTTTCTTCTCGTGCCCTTAGAATGTAGGTTGTTACTTTAAATCAGTGTAATCTACAGTTGTGTGTGTGTACACACTTCTCACCAGGAGGGAACTGAATTCTCAAGCCTGTGTTTCCAGTGCAGCGCTGCAGAGACAAACCTGGTGTTTTATTTTTGGAAAGAGATGGCAGGGTCACTTTTCATTTGCCACGCTGCACTGTAAGAAAAATCTTTCCATTCCAAGCACTGGTTTCTGTTTGAAGCATTAAGCATTCCAAAATCTGTTCTAAACTGACAGGGCAATTAAAGTTTGTAAAATGATTAAAATAATAAATCCTCCCCTCTGACTTGCACACAGGAAAAAAAGGGAAAAGATTCCAGAAATGATAATAGCTATTTATGATTCAAATAGACCCACAGTTACAGCTTTGGTCCAAGCAAATCATTAGGCCTTGAAGTGCACGGCCATTATGTGAGTTAATTGTATTCTTCATAGATCCCTTCCACATACAGTTTAGTGTGTACTGCATTATGCAAGTCAGCTGACCCAGCCTGGCAGTAGATCTCGACAAAATCTTTAGCTTTCCATCCTCCTCCTAAGCTGCTTTTTGAGGAAAAGAATTTACTTATCTCACCTCTTTTAGATATATTTTAATAATGAATTCTTCCTGATTGTAGCTGCAAGAATACATGATTCATATATTTGCCTGTTTTAATTTTGAATGTATTATTGTATCTGTTTTCTTCTAACTTTAATTCATAATTAACAATGGAGGGAAAAAACAAACTCACTGTTTTTTGGGGTTTTTTTCCCCTAAAATATACATTTAATTTGTTTATGATATAAAATATTGGAGATTTTGGGGGGAATATTTCTCTCTCTTTTTTTTTGGAATAAACGTGCGGCTTTATCAAAAGCATCAGTCTTTAAACATGCTTTTATCTCATTTGGAGGCTGGAACCTCGGCAAGTTTGATCTACCAAAGGTTTTACTTGATTATTTTATCTCGTGTGCATTGTGGCTCTCTGACTGCCCCCCACTGACATGAGTGAGGGGTTTGACAGCCTCAAGACAAGTGCCTTCTCAGAAATCTTTGCAGGCATCTTGTGCTTACATACTGTATCGTAGGTCTCGATAACTTCTGCTGTCGTTATCATGATGGACAGAGCTGGTAGTGCTACAACTCTTCAGGTCAGCTGACAGTTCCCATTATTAATACCCTGGTAACAGCTATAACTTTCTTAACTTAAATCACTTGGGCAGAAATTTCCCGTAATGGGTATCTCTCAGGCAAAAATGGACTGGGAAGTTGGCAGAGAAACTGGTACTGTGAGCTGATAGGTGGACTTATGACTACCTTGGCAAGCAGACTGGAACTGAGAGAGAGTGGAAAGGAGGAAGCTGGTGAAGGAGACTGGAAGTGAAACACGAATCCTAAGGAGTGGAGAATGAGGGGAGAAATGAGAGTGGCACAGATAGTGAGGGATGGAGAATGGACAAGACTGAGATGGGGGCAGAAAGGGTGACACTTGCACGGGATGGGCAGTAGTATCTGTTTCATCCACAGTGCATTTCCCTGTAGAGGGTGGAGTATATTTCTAACTCACTACTCCTCTGCTGTCAGAAAACTTCAGTGAAACCTGTTAGGAAAATATCCTACCCCTTTCTTGTGCTAGTCCACATAGAGGATGACATCCCACTACTGCCGTCAGTTTCCTTTTTCATTAGTTTAAATGGTGAAAGTCTGAGTAAAGGTTCCAGCCCTGCTGATGAGCCACAGGGTGTTAATCTGATGCCACATGCTGTAATGGTTGGGCTTTTTTCAGTTTTGTTTTTCATCAACCTAGGAAATTGCACACCCAATTATCTAAGTTAGAAGAGTATTATTAAGATTCCAAAGTCAAGTGCTCCAAAGATAGGAAATGCCAGAATTAAAGCTGTCTGCGCAACCCTAATTCCGCCTTTTGTGTATGCACTATGAGACAGTCTTTAATTACTTGATTACTTAGTTTTTTTCCCCCCATAAGACTATGCTTGAAGTGCACAAGAAGGATCATGCTTCAAGGATGAATCAGGATTGTATGTTGAAAGGAACTGTAGGATTCTGGTCCATTTGTTGAAGTAGAAAGGTATATACTTGAATACATAAAGCAGGGGTTGGCAGTCTATGGTACATGGGCCAAATCCAATTGAGAAGTGCTTGGAACTGGCCTACAGTAGCATGGAAGAGTGTTGGTGAGCAGTTGGTTCAGCACATCTTCCACCTTTGCCCTGCAGTGTGCCACTGATGTGCCATCGTACGTACTCTACTGCACATGCCACGCTGTGCAGCCCTCCCCACTGTTATTGGGCAGGGGGATTAGTGATGCATGATGTGGGTGGCAGCAGGCAGCCTGGAACTGGCCACTGTGGAAGGGGCTGCTAGGAGGGCAGCCCCCCAATGGCCAGGTTGCAATTGATGGCCTACTGCTCTGAAAGGTGGAAGATAGTCTCGTGGTCAAGGCAGTTGAATGACTCCTGTCAAGCCACTTAAACTTTTCATAGGTGACCACAAATTGCCCATTCCTTATTTTCTGCTTGCCTGACCTAAGACACTAGAGCCCAATTTGTGCAATTTCTGAGTGTCCACAGTAATGGGACCTCTGTAAAGTAATGGGAGTCATACTTTCAACATATACACAGCTGCATAACACTCACTACTCAGAAGAATCAGGAATTGGGGCCTCAAACTGAGCACCCGAAATTGGTGTGTATTGTTTACTTTGTCTGTACTTTATTCCCTGTTTGTGAGATGAAGTTCTCAGAGGGGGGTGAAATAATCTTCAGTCCTATTAGTGAAACACTCTCACATCACCATGATGAACACCATAGAAAGGCTCCTGAGGTAAATAATAATGATGTAATTAGAG
Organism: Crocodylus siamensis; assembly: GCF_052110815.1. Taxonomy (NCBI): domain Eukaryota; kingdom Metazoa; phylum Chordata; order Crocodylia; family Crocodylidae; genus Crocodylus; species Crocodylus siamensis. The sequence goes on along the minus strand of NC_143396.1, from coordinate 15,041,690 downwards.
CAGCGCTTGAAAGGTATGCAGTAAATAAGACCTGAGGCCATGCATCGAACATCTTGAGCACTGAGTGAGCCAGGGGCCCGCTGGGAAAAAAAACATGTGGTTGTATAATTAAAGACTGTCCCATAATGCATGCATATGAGGGGGCAGCGACAACCTTTGTTTGCTTTTCTTAACTTCTGAGTGCTTGACCAGAACCTTATCTATAGGTTTTTTTGTTTCTTTTGGGGGGTTGTGTGTTTTTTGCATATAATCCAGGGGTTCTCAAACTGTGGGTTGTGTTCCTCTAGTGGGTCATGAGCAACTTAAAAGGGGGTCACAAACTTCCTTAAAAGGGGGCTGCAAACTACCTCCTGGCGTTACTTGGGAAAGCCCCAGGGAGTACTCGGCAGCAACACGGAGAAGCGAGGGGCAGGGCCGCCACCACCATCCAGCACTTTGCACCGCCTCCACTTCCGCATGCCCCCAGTGCTTCCTGTTCGGCCACTGCGCTCCACATGGGCTTGAGGGGGACCCCTTCTCCTCCTACGCTTGTCAGACGGCTGCCAGCAGACTCCCTGCTTCTCGACCAGCTGCTGGGGTACACCAATCAAAAAAGGTTGAAAACCCCTGGCTTTAATCAATAGCTTTAATCGGTGGGGAGGGGGGTCACGTGAATGTATATATTATTTTACAAGGTCGCAGTATCACGAAGTTTGAGAGCCCCAAAATGTACCTGGTCAGTTCCAGGGCAGGACTCTCCCTGTCCTCTTGGCCAGGGCTGGACCTAGACTCTCGTGGCTTCTTCTGAGCTGGATGTGGCAGTGGTCGCAGAAGTTAATGCAGCTGTCACTCACCCCACCACCAACGTGGATTGCCACTAGGGCTCTGTGCCCCAGATTTTGGTGGCATGTCCTGACTCCAAATTCCTGGCCCCTCTGTGATCCCCGCAGGCCACGTGACATGCCACTGTGAGCCAGGGTCAGCCCACAGGCCGTAAGTGTGATAGCCCTGTGGTGTGTTTATATGCATTTTAATAACCTTTCATTGCTCACTTATTCCAGGTTGGATGTTAAAGGCAGAGAAGTTTTCAGAGCCAGCAGATATTCTAGCTGCAACAAACAGTTTTACAAGCTAGACTCCACCTCTCCTGAACTTTTCTGAGAGGAGACAGAACCTTCCCCACATCCCCCAGTCAGATTCAGGATCCGTCTTTCCCTTGCCTGTGGCAACAATAGGTATCATGTTGCCCATTACTTGTAATTTAGCTTCTTCACACAGAGTTTACAGCATTTGAATGACTTTTGTTATTACTCCATGGCTCTGCGCAGAAAGGTAACTTAAATTCTGTGTCAATAATGGTTAATTTGCTTCTAGTGGAGAAGACCCCTATGGCATGTAACCACTACGTCTTCTCATGCTGTTCAGATATCAGCAAGACTGGATTATGTGCAACATCATTGCTCTGTCCATGGTTAATGCTGACAATTTTAGTAAGCTATGGGAGCCATTGTCTTTCCCATTGTTGAATGGGGGTAGGGGTTGAATCCATAGGAAACAGGACATTTGGGACCAGTTAGAATAGTTCTGCGGTGACCGGGTAAGCAACAATAACATTAATAACTGAACGATTGCTGTTCAAAGTCTTTTCATTTGGGCTGTAAAGGGACACTGCCAATGTCAAAATCATGCTGCTGTCTGACATGTGGTGCATACGGTTTATACACTTAATACTTCTGATCCCTATAAATGAAAAGCATTAGAGAACGGAGGGGGGTTTTTAAAAATGTTTTTCAGGTTTATTTACTTTACATATAAACAGTTTCACCATTTTGCTTGTATAGTCAGCTTGCCTGTTTCTTTATTTTGTGTGCTTTTCACACAGTAGCTGGAGAGAAAAACATTTTTTAAATAATAAAAATATTACAACCTCAAAAACTAGCAGGGGACTCGAGCAGGTTTGCTAACCAAAGCTATATTTTAATTTGCTTTTAAACTATTGACTAGATCATAAGATAGAGATGGGAGAGTGGTCTGTTTAAAATGTCATTTGTTAGGTTGAGGTTTAGCAAGACAAAGCTAGAAAGGCAAGGGATCGCAAAGGATGTGGGTCAAAACCAACTTCCAGCTCCTGAAGTCAAGTCCAGTTAGTCGTTATGTAGGGTCTGAGCCATGGACCAGTGCAATTTAATAAAAAGAAAAAAATTAAAAACTACAGTGAACTTGTGGCCTTAATTGACTGCAGGCCCAATCCAAAGCTCAAATTTGTGGCTGAAGTCATTTCTTTCTTCTTTCACTTGGTTATTGGTCCCACTGACTTCAAGGCCAGTTGCTGGACTGAAAGGGAAGTGAGTTTGGACAGCTGTCACCTTGATCAACACAGAAGAGACTTTTATCCTCTGTGGATGAAGCACAAAGGAGGGCCAGCGACAGCACGCTGACCAGCGAGCATTATCGAATTAATGGAAATTAATGGGAACTTATTTGATGTTGAAGAATAGCAGGATTTGGATAGTCACATACATTTTGTTCCAAGGCTGCCTTCAGTTACACTGTAGGTATTCCCATATCAGTCAGCTAGCTCTTACTAGCTCAGCTGAAGAAAGCATTAGACCTTCACTCTTTTACAGTTTGAGCGATTAAAGAGGGCTCTGTAAACAAAGATATAGTTATTTCTCTTATTTACAATTCACTTGGGGTCCCTTGGAAAAGGAGCTTTTTTTGTCATTAGCCTATAAGGCAAAAAAACCTGAACCAAATTGTAAAATAAACAGTAAGGATGTGTGCAGGCATTTGACTGGGGGAAATTTAAAGAAATAAGAAAAAAAAAGAATGCATAATGCAATTGCACTATGAAACTTTTTACCTTGCTCAATTGCTGAAATAGGTATGTGGCTAACAGCTCAGTTGTTTGAAAATGGATAAGGCTAAATTACCCAATTTTACAACACTATGAAAGTAATTTTGGGTTTTTGGTCGGTTTTTTTTTCCCCCCTCCCACTCTCCCTTCCCCCGTTGAAACTGACAAAGTACGGTGCAGAATTGAGCTATTTCTGCTTTCTCCCTCCCGTTTCCTTTTCGTTTCTTTTCTGTGCCTGGAAACAAGAGATTAATTTTGTCTGCCCTACGCTCCGCCTGCATGCCTCTCCCACTTTCAGAGACAGCAGCACTAGGGCTGTGTGTGAGTGTGTGTGTGTGAGTGTGTGTGTGAGTGAGTGTGTGTGTGTGTGTGTGTGTTACTTCAGGGGAAAATAGAAGTAGCCGCCATATGCTTAGGATTTTTTTAATATTTTCCTGAAGTTCTCATTATAAAGAGACTGGACATATATTTCAATGGGAAGTTCTCACTTACTAAACAAGGGCTTGCCTCTAGGTAATGATTTCACTGTCTATTTTGTTCAGTTTTCCTGTTTGAGATTGCTTTAAAGATACATCGATATATGTGTGTACATAAAGGCTTGTTCTGCTTCTTCCCTTCCCATCCCCCTCCTTTCGCTGCCTGCTTGCTTTGTGTGTGAGTGAGAGTGCATTTTTTTCCTGACTTGTTAGCTAATATATGGTTATTTCTAAATGAGAGGAGCTGATGGCCAGACATCATTATCTTTCAGACAACTTTGCCTAGCAACTGCTGGAATAGAGGGATATTAAACAAATTTAACAGAAGACTTGCTGAAGCAGGGTTAAGGGACCTGAACTTGACTGCTACTCTAGTTCATTCTTTCTCAAAAAAAAAAAAAAAAAAAAAGAGAAACGTCTGCAAGTAAAATAGCTTTAAATCTGTATCCAGAATTTTAAGTCTTTAAAAAAAAAAAAAAAATCTATGTCTATGTGCTTGGATTTAGCCATGCCCCAGCTTTTAACTGCAGTAAAATGCAGGTAAAATGCCTTGAAGGAAAAAAAAAAAAAGAAAGAAAAAAACAAAAGCAACCGTCGTACTAATATTTTAATAAACAGGAAGTCTAAAAGCGGCATTGTATTGCTGTTAAAAGTGCTTAAGGCCTGGCTTTTGAAATGATTTTGCTTAATCTGTGGACAGGTTATTTATTTGAAAGGTAAGGCTTTTCTCCAGAAATCTGAATTTCTTTCTTTTTTTTTTTTTTTAATGTGCTAGCAAATGCATTTATGGATTGCTGCTCTTGTTTAAGGTAAAGACAGATAACCTGCATGGGATGATTTTACAGTATGTGGCTAAATTGCTTGCTTAAAATTCTTGTGTTAATTTGATGACTATTATGTGCTCCTTAAGGAACCGACAACAGCAAAATGTAGTCTAACAACAAGTTATATTCTGAGAGAAAGCAATAGAGCTGCATATAATAACTTTAGTTGCTGTGTATATTTGATGCAATATTTGTGTTTCTGTTTTTTTTTTTTCCAAATATTTTTAAAATCGGATGGCTGCTTTTCTACTTCTAATAGGGATTCAGACTGTGTCTTTAGACTATATGGTTACTAGTAATACTTTTTAAAATTTCACCTATTGTGGCTTAAAATAATTTGACTTGGTATTTTAATAATAGCAGAGTGTTTGCTGTCTAGTTCGTGGTAGAGCAGCTACAAGGAAATCTTCCTTTCAGCCTCATTTAAAAAAAATGAGGCCTGATGGGGCAATAGTGAATGTCTAGTTTTTCAGTGCATTAAAACAAATTACAATATTTGGGTTGTCGATGGGTGATTTTAATGTATCACAGAGATTCCTTTTCTCGAGTCTAGAAAACGTAAGCAAATTTATTTAGCAGGCTGGTTGGTCCTTTGCAAGCTGTTCGGTATATCTGTTACAATATTTTTGATCTCATCATCATATTTCTGTAGAAAAAGAGAAAAGAGTCTTTAATAAGAACAAAACTCATATTTCAGTCACGATTGCTTAGCTAGAAATCCCTCTAATTAATTGGCTGTAGTCAATATGCCAGCTTATTTAGTAAATAATAATGGAGTGAAAAAGCTAACTACTCAGAAAGTTGTGCTTAACAGAGGGAAAATAATTTTCAGGGTGTATCTGCATGTGGTTTAATTTTCTCCTCGTATTTGGCATATATGTTTATTAGTGTAAACCTTTTGTAGCTGCTGGATAAAATTAGCAGCACAAATTAACTTTGGTGATTTCAATATTAATGCTCTTTATTGATCTCCCCCGTTCTCCTCCCCGCCCTCCCAAAGCAAAATTACAACATTGGATTTCCTTGATCTCTATTTAAAAATGTTAGCTAAATATAATATAATTTATTGTCTGAAAGGAAACTAAGCAACAAAATCTCTTGCCTCTTTACTATCAATTTCCCATAAGAACAGTTTGTCTTAGTTTTTCAGTCTAAATATTGAACTTACATTACACAGTAACAAAATCCATTTCAAAATAAATCCATGGGGGCTAAATCATTCTTTCATTTATGCTTGGTGTCAATCTGAAGTAACTGCAGTAAAGTTAATGGAGTTATTTTGCATTAACACTGGTGGAACAGAGCTCAGTTTAGCCCAGTGGAAGTGGTCTGTTGTGTTTTTTTTCTTTTGCTTTATAGATTTGTTTAAAATCTACTATTGGTATGTATGGATGAGAAAAGACTATGTGGAGTCTGAGAGCCGTTCATGGTCCTAAATACCAGATATACTACAATATGTGGGTGTAATATTGAATTAAGGGTAATGTGATAAAGCAAATGAAAAATGTATTACACTTTTTAGTTCACTTCGTTCTTCCTTTCTCTTTTTTAAATATACTGTTTAGTGGTGAAGAGAGACATTGTATCTGCCCCCTGTTCAAAATTCCTGATGCATTTATTTATTAATATCTTCATTGCTAAGAGTTTTAATTTTATTTACAATGTGAACACAGCCGTCACAGCACTTAGTTCAAAATCTCATTAAAGAGATTAGAACTTGGACTGGACAGGATAATATATTACCATATAGCTACTGAACTGTGCACTGTAGCTTTTTGAAGCCTAGTGTCAACCCGTCTCTGTCAAATAACATCTAAAGCAATTAGATAATTAGGCAAGATTGTACCCTTTGAGAGAACTTTGACATTTTCCTAAAATGTGCATTTGTATGGCTGTTAAAGATGTGAAATATGCGTGGTATTTTGAGCAACTGATAAGTGCATGGGAAGACATCAACTTCACTTATATCAAAGTAGAAGCACAGAAGGATTGATGTGCTATTTTTATTTACTGCTGTGAAAAAAACAATATTATATGTGCATTTAAAGCCACTCAGATCTGGGCTTCTGGTCTTGGTTGCCATTTTGCCTTTCCTTCCCCAGTGCTAATTTGTAATAGTAGCATTTCTTTAAGGCAACCAGGGTAGACTGGAGGCTGGCCACTTGTGAGTTGGATTCAGAAGCAATATTTAGGCCCTGGCTTCTCAGGCCAGCTGGAGCATTGATGAGGTGATACTCTTCAGCAAGTGTCAGGCTCTCAAATCCCATGGCAGCTGGCAGTAGTAGCAACATTTCAGTCTCATCTGAGGCTACCTAACCTTCTGGCCCCTGTAATTATTTATTTAATGAGAGAGTGGGGATGGAGTTGCACAGTGTAAAAGTGTCCTTAAAATTTAAGGTGAGGATAAAAATTATAGTACCGCAGACCTTTGCCCTTAGGCTCCCTGCATTCCCCACACACAGAGTGTTTACTAGCTAATTCCAGCCTGCAGAAATGAAGGTCCTGCTGTATGTGCATTGTGTCGCTATGTTCATGATTTCCTTCCTCCCCCACCACCTTAAAAACAAAGATGGCGATTCAGTCTGTCTTTTTAGTCCCCCTGGGAAAAATGTAGCAGACATTCTTTCATGTCATTCTAAAACAAACCTACTTATATTGCCAAAAGGCATATATATAACTGTATCCTCCTAACAAGATTAGAAACTCAAGGCAGCATTAAGGCACTGCAGACCTTTTGGTGGTGTAAGAGGTATATTTTCGGATGCGTTTATTTTCATTACAGAATAGTCTCATCCCGTCTTTCAGAGCGGCTCGTGTGCTAGGTGTGCTGAAGGAGCACGCGCGTGTCTGGTGGCGTGTACTGATGCACACTGTGATGCGGGCAGCATCCAGTGGAGCAAAGCTTAAGGAAGGCTCTAACTGCGCGCAAGTTGGCAGCCAAAGCTTGCTATGGCTGAGCCTATAGGTTGAACACTTTGCTTGGCATGTGTTAAACGTTTGGGGCGATAGTCTTTGGATAGTCCTGTCCCATGCTTTGGCTGGTGAAGGAAATAGAGGTACAAAGGCTTTCAACCATCCTTGACCCTCCTAATTCTACTTCTGGCCATAGACCTGCCCCCAACCCTGGTACAACTTGAACCAGCCCAGGGCTCTTCTAATTTGTGACTGTCCTCACAAATTATCTGGAGGGCAGTCTGCTTTGGCTCATCCCTGCCTGCCTGCCCCGTAATTCGGGGCCGAGGCAGGAAATGACAGACAGCTGTTAAATTAGCCTCAGCAGAAAGGACGCTCCAGCTTTTGTGCTGCCAGAGGAGTATACAGGGGCCCAAATCAAGGCTTTTGTCTCGGTGTGGGGAAGTCGTTGTGACAGTAGGCAGCAGCAGCACTAAAAGGGAAATTGCTTCTCATGGGCAGAAATATGAGGAACTTCAGACAATTCAATGGAATCACTTTGAAAAAACAACACCTCTGAGTTTTCTTTCAAGAGACAGAGCTTCTGTTCAATGAACAGGTGAACTGCTTTTGACGTGTGACATGTAGAACGCACTTGTGTCGGCTGTGCTAGAGCAGTCATTTAATTTTCAAGACGAAAATGTAGAAATTAGCTTGTCATCCCCATGTGACACAGTTTTAGTATCTTATCTTAAACTGTCATCACTTTATTTTTAGTGTCTTATTCTTATTTAGTGTCTTATACCATTTGCTAATGAGCCAGTTTGTGTCTATTAGATATAATTAGTTTGTCTGATTTTTGTGTAGTATAGAGACTTATCAGGGAAAACCCTATTTTCTTTAGAAAACCAGTAGTATAATATAAGGATACTCAATCAAGTCAAGGGAAAAGGTAGAAATTGCTCCTTTCTTCTTTTCTGATTCCTCTATTCCCCACACTCCTTTGCTCACACCTCTGCCGCACTTGGCTAGGCGAATGATTACTCTGATGTCAGGCGTCAAGGGCAGAGGACTGTAAAATGGTCGCATTACTATGGCTCTTTGAAATAGGGGCAATTAAGTGTTTGGGTACTTATGGTCTAAATTATTCTTGGAATACAATGAGATTATCAGACTTTGTGTTAAATCCGTGTTTGATTTTCTGCAAAAAAAACCCCCTACATGTCACAAATTGCTACATGGTTTTCCTTGTTTTTATTTATTTGGTGGAAGGGTCCTCTGTGTGCCTCTACGTGTTCAACTCTTCATCCTTCTCTTATCAAAAAATTCTAGCTTTTTGGGGGATCTCCCTCTAGTGTACTTGCAAGTAGAGTTTCTTTAGTCAGCCAGAAAGAGCAGGCTGGAAAATAGCACAAGACATTCTCTTAAATTTCTTGACTGTGAGCACTGACATTTACAGTGGTTTCAGACTTGGTTGTTCTCAAAGGAAACTTTTATTTCTGTAATATGTTTAGGCTTGTTTGTGTTTTACTGTTTAAAATCAGGTAACATTGGTCTTTTAATTTTACTTCTGCTTAGATATTTTGTAGCTTAAGTCATATTCTGTTAAAACAGTTATATTCACAGGTCAGTGGGTGTCTCTTGTCAGTGCCTAAATCACTTTCAGCTTGTTACATCACCGCTAGCAGAGTTATATAAATCTGGAATCAAAGTTGTTCATGCTTCCTGACTATGTCTGAAAATTCATTGCAATAGTCACTTTTTATTCTCTCCTCTTCTTTTTCTTTTTTCTTTTTTTTTTTGTGTGGTGTAGAGGTGGGGGGGGGTGATGTCAAAATATGATGAGGGAGAAATAAAATTCCTTGCTTGCTTGAGTCATAAGTTCACATTCCTGTTCACAATCCAAACTTCTCACTGTAGGAGATACAGTAACAGTCTTCCTAAAAAGCCCTAATGTGTCTTTAAAGATTGAAATGTAATGTAGTATTTGAACAGAGTCCTGTGATGGAAAGGGAGCACATCTTCAAAGCAGGAACTCCTGGAGGGATCATGCCTAACTTTAAAGTATTGCCGCATGAAGCTCCAGGTGCCTTGCAGAAAGCTGCCCTTGCATCTAAGTGGAAGCCGGACCCCCTACCTTCTACACGAGGCTAGCTCAGATGTGGCTCCTCCCTTATGAAATTTTAGTGTCAAACATTACAAGAGATGGGTACAGAGAGACTTTCTCACCCTCTTTAGCTATCTGCGGTTGCTGAGTTCATACATCTACTAGACCAAAAAATAAAAATAAAAAATAAGGCTCGTGGTAACCCACAGATCCACTTCTCAAGGGGAGGCAATAACTAAAAATGATGCTAGGGTGTGGTCATGCACTGAGAATCACTAAAGCAGGATGCCCTCTCCGCCCTTCTCACCTTCCCCAAATGTTGTGACATTTTGTCATTCTACAGAATGTCGAAGTGGAGCACAAGTGAGCCAAAAGTTGGGGGAATCAGCAAAAATGGAGTTTCACCATGGCATATGCTCTCCCATTAGGTTGGGCTGATCCACAGGTGGGTTTTCAGAAAGTGACTGCTGCCTGAAGTGGTTCATTGTTCTGTGCGTTCTTTGATGCACAATAGTCAAAGGTGCAATTGAAACTTCACTTTACCCAGGCAAAGTTTCCTTTGGTTTCAGTGGGAGTTTTGCCTGAAGGTGGTCTTTCACAATTGACCCACATGCTGTAATCTGAATGTTACAAGCTTACCTTTGTCTTTTTGCCCATTCACAGAGCAACAGTCTCAGCTGGAAAAAAAAAAAAAGTGTGTTGTCATAAACTGCAATGTTTAGCACTTAATCAGAACTCCCAAATGAGCCGAGTTTCAGTAGATGGTCACAGACCGTCTCTGCCCTTTTTGGTATGTAGTTTTAGCCTTTGCAGAGTCATGTAGAAGAAAACTGTTTTGCAGAGATAACCACAAGCCAGGCACTGACCTCCTTAACTGATATTTAAGTGCTTTATTCTCTTTAATGTGTTGCACCAGATACGTTAAACTGTTTATATTCAACCAGATAATGAGCATTTTCACATTTGTGGTGTACCAAACATCTTAATATGCTTGTAATACTTCACTGAATAGCGTTAATGTGTATCGTAGCTGTTTGGTGTTGAAAGAATCGAGAGAAATAACCTCACTGGTTGACAACGGTTTTATGTTGCATGTGTGTGTTTGACGTGAATTGGCCAGCTGCATCACTCTCTGTGTTACCAACATGTTTTCTGGACAAGACATACAACTAAGATCCTGACCAAAGATCTCAAGGCATTTCTGGTTTCCCCAGTCCTGGCTAAATTTTAACCTTTCTGTCTAAAATTAGCTCCTAAAGCAATCTTTCAAAATCATGTCCAAAAGTTGCTGCGTTTCAGTGATGTGTGAAATAATCATGGGTGTATCAATTTGTTTGTCCTGTCCAAAGGAATCCTCAGGATGAAAAGTGCTGATCTTTGGATAGTATCATGGCATTAACACTTTTTCATAGTTGTTTTCATTTTAAAAAAAATCATTCGTTGTCAAAATATGTCTGTAAAATCTGTCTAGAATACTGAGATCTTCAGTGACTTCAGCATAAAGGGCCACTTTCTCCCCCCTGTGCACATGCATAATTAATATTACTGTAACTTTGCTTAGTGTTTCCATCAGGGGACTCTCATTGATTCTCCAGCCCCCTTGGGGGCTTTTCAGTTTTGCAGCTTATGTCAGCGTGTTGAATTTTGGGATGGGGACTCCATTTAGAGTCCTCTCCTGTTCTTCTCCTGCTGCTTAAATGGCTTCTTAAGCCTACCCTTGCTGAGCTTCTTGGTCAGCAGTTTAGCCACCAAAGCACTGCTGCTGCTTGGCTGGTTCCGTCTTCGAACTTGAGGTCACCAGACAGCTGATTTTATTATAAGTAAAAGCAACATCTAAGAAAATAACCTTTTATCTGTGAGAAGCAGAATGTATTTCAGACTCAACTGTCTAGATAAAAAAATGTGCTGTTTTTTAAATGGTTTGGGGGAGGGAGGGTCACAATAGAGCCTCTATTGTGCTGTCAGCTCTGTGAGTACAGGAAATCACAAATTAGTTATGACGAGAATATTGCAGGGGAGTTTTTAGTTTACTTAATTCCCAGAGTATCTTCAGGTTTTTTTAAACTGTTTTGCAATAGTTTGCTTTTTGATCTTGGTAGAGCATGTTTATCTTTGCTTGTTCTACAGCCAGGCTTTCTTGCAGAAATCTTTGTGCCAGGGGTACAGGCTTAAGACCCTTCTATCCAGACAGTTTCCCTTTCAACCCCAAATACTGTCTTGACTTCAAAAGCAGCCAAGCACACTTCACACACATTTAAATATCAGTTAAGGAGGTCAGTGCCTGGCTTGTGGTTATCTGATGCAGCCATCCAAGATGTAGTTCCTACCTCTGTGTATGCTGTAGAGAGAGCAGCATTACAAGCAGCATTACAGGTTGGTCAGTGTGGGTAGGAACAGACATGCAAAACGCCTGAGCCTGAATTGATTCAGTCCTTGTAGGTTAGTCTAACCTGGATAGGCTGAACCAATTAGTAACTGCATAGACATCCCAGACATGCAGGCACATTGCCTGCAGTGGCTCAGGCTAGAAGCTAGGGGGTGCTAAAGCAGCCATCCCACCCATTCCACAGCACTGAGCTGAGGTCGGTGGGTGTGGTCAGACCCAGGCAGGATGCTCTAAGTAGCCCAGCAGGGAATTGATAACAGTATTTATCATGCCCTAACTCAGTGTTTATCACCCCATTAAGAAAACAATAGAGGGACATTACCAGCTACCTGTTGATTCTACCTGTTGATTCAGCACAGACTGTAGCCAGCATGTGGTCTCCTAGCTAATACACAGACACCTCCTCAGCAAGGCAGAGGGGAGGAGGGAATTCCTGCTTAGCAGGGAGTGGTGAGGGGCAGGGAGGGAGCCACCTTTAATCACTGCCAGAGCTCCAGCCAGGGAGCAGAGGGGAGAGACCAGCCCTGCTGTGGAGCAGAGAGCCCAGCCTGCCCAAGAGAGCATGCCAGGATGCTGGGGGAGCCTGGTTTATCTTAAATCAGCAAGGGGTCTGGGACAGACATTGAATAAACCAGTTTGAGCCAAATCAGTGAAGTCTGATACTACATTCAACCAGGTTTATTTCAAACCGGTTTCATCCATTTTCAAACTGGTTTATGTGCACTGAACATTTGTTCTGTTATGGGTTTAAACCAGTTTCTGATCACTTAAACTGGCTTATGTATAATGCCTGTCCCTATCCCATGAGATACTGCAGAGCAGTCCTTTTCTGCAAACTCTGACTCCGCCCCTTCAAGGTTCTGCGTCACTCTGCTCCCTTTGCAATCATTGGGAACTGGAGCTGGCAACTCACCGGATGCAAAACACTGAACCAAAGATGACTTGGGTGTTACTCTGTTGACCAATTGACTCCATCGTACCAGAGATGAATTAAGCCCCTACCTGTGGACAGGGAAATGCACCCTATCATTCATGTACAGAATTTAGCGTGATACAGATATAGACTATACTGGCTTTCTTTATAAACCAGCAATGTAAATATTGCAGTGTATTTTAAATGGGCAACTAGAATGAATTAATGCCTAAACACTGCAAACTTTGTACTGCTTCACATTCAGCTTAATAACTTTGTTAATGCCATCTCCCTTGGCCTGCTTTTAAGTCTCTTAATATTTCTTTTTCTGAACATGCTGAGCTGTATAGCTTTGCTAGAAAAAGTAGTGTTTTGTTTGTTGGAGCAGGAAAATAATCTCTCTCTTGCAGAAGATTGCAAGCAGAAAAGCAGAAGAGATCAAAGTTTGCTTTTGCCTTTGTTGCAGAAAGTTATTGTAACTAGGGTCAAGATTTTACAATGTTTTTCAAGCATAGTAAAGCTATGCATATGCTTTGGGTCTGTTAGGATGAAAAAATTGCTTTGCAGAAATGAGACTGGAAAGTTTGCCTGCTTGAGTTCTGTATTAATTGTACACTTGAAAATGTTTCCAAATAAAATATTAAGCCTTAGTTATTCTACTGAAAGCAGCGAGTAGCCCTAAAATATCAAAGATGTCTTTGATTCTGCATAGACATCATGAGAAGATTGGCCTGGGAATAAAGCCTTGTCTGCATGAGAAAGTTTCACAGATTACACTAAAGGACATGGGTTTAAACCAATTTAATTGAACTGGGACATGGTTTTAAACCAATTTAGTTGAACTGGCACAGCCCCCTGCACGGGTTCTCTTATTGCAGTTTGGTTTACACTTCTTTTGCTTGACTTAAATTGTTTAAGAATCAGCTGCAACTTTCACATGAAGACAAGGCCTAAGTTGATGACTTCTTTACTGAATAACTTACGTTTCCCTTCCTCCTTTCAACCAGAATAGGCCCTATGCTACACAGGGCACAGGATACTGAAGCTGCTTCCCTCCATAAGTGGAGCAGCTGATGCTAGATTTTCTTGGATGCAGTACAGAGGGGGCTGCTGAGACTGTTCTTCAGTGGGCTTCAGGGCTCTGGAATTACCTCCCACACCTCTGGTTTGAATACACTGACTTTCAAAGTGTGCTGCATGTCTCTTTTTGCCCAGCTGTTGATAAGAGTGGAGGGAAACAGGGGTGTTGGTGCATGTTAGTGTGACATTGGACAGAGACTCAAGCATCCTGGGTTGTATTCCCAGCTCAGCTAGTAGTGTGCAGAACAACGTTGGGTCACTTACTTCTCCTCATTTTGTCTCAGTTTTCCTATCTGCCAAATGGGACACTGATACTGACCCCATTTTGTAAAGCACAGTGTGATCTATTGATGAAAAGTGTTATATGAAGGCTAGATGGTATCATCATCATCATCATTTGCATTTAGAACTGCTGCTTTGTAGAGCTTATTGCCATATGTATCTGATTTTCTAATTTATGTAATTGCCAGGGCTTTCAGAGTTTGTGTATGGATGTTTTCTACTCTGAATTGAATTAAAATAGAGAACATGAAAAGAATCCAGTCTGACCTAATAGTTGTGTCCCAGACAAATCATTCTTCTGTAATTATGGGGGAGAGACTCAATCCAAAAATGGCTTTCCACTGCTATAGTGCTCCCTCTTTAGGTCTGTATGTTCAGACAAGGACATCTTACTGTATCAGTTAGCTTAACAAGACTAACAGGCAAAGTATCCAGCAAACAAATGGTGCAATGATTAGCCTGCAAGTCATCCGCAATACATTGAAATCCATCATTACCAATATTGAAATACAGTGTTTTGCTAGCACTGAGTACTCTTGATCCTGATGAGATTCAGATATTTGAACTGGAAACATGATTGCAAGCTATTTTTACTCAACAGTTGAACTCTGGAAAGGGAAGAGTAGAGGAGGATTTCTTGCAGTGTGAGTTTGCACCTTGAATGACCAGTAAAGACTTTGAGATGAGAGATGAGTGAAGATGGCTACTGTATGAGAACCAGATGGAAAATGGTGAGAGAAGCAGCTTCTGTTGAAAACGGAAAGGGGGATTTTTGTGAATTTTATTTTAGGGTTTTCCCTAACCCACACAGCTGTTGTATCTGGCTTCCTCCTGTGCTTCACTTCCTGAAGTGGGGCCCATGCAGGAATCACACCCATAGCAGGCACAATTCCCTCTCATTAATTGCATGACAGAATCCAGGGCAAAATGCAAGGCTTCCCGCCAGGAGCCTTTTGTCACCATCTGTATCACGTCTATGTTACAGCACAAAGTCTGGTAGTCTAAATCAAGAAGGAAGTTCCCTTTAGAGTATGAGTCCTACTCAAGATTGTCCAGTATGTGGTTTTATACATAGTCCAATCATTTGGTAGCCAGGTTTCTAGCTTTTTATGATTTTGTGGACTGCAGTAATGTTTTGTGATAATGGGGGTTGAAACCCAGCCGATTCATTTCAGTCTTCTTCGGCAGTCCAAGATGATTGTCTTATCTGTGTGTCCGAAGATGGCTGATGAGGCCTATCTGGAATCGACAGACTCTGCTGCAGCTCGGAGATGTCTTTCTGTGTGGGGCGGGTGGCGCTGGGCTTTTGATTCGGTCCACAACATGTTGTTTCTGCCACTCCCGCTTTTCCATCTCCTGTTGTTGTCATGAAGTTTCAAAAATACTGAGATTCCTGCAGCGTACTCTTCCTTCCTTTGGAGCATTCCTGGGTGATAGTCTCCCATGAGTTGAGATTGATGTTGGTTATCCTTTTCTCTAGGATGCTAGAGGGAAATGGTTCATGTCCTATATCAGGTCTTCTGTTCAGACCTAATGATGAAAATACATGGTGACAACTGGAGAGTGCAGAACAGTAAGATTCTCATTAGGCTAACATATTCAAACTGAAGGTGTTTCTGTTTGGCTCTGGACATGGGCCGGTAGAAAATGAGAATTTCCATACTATCTGTTCTATGGGATGATGCCCCAATTCTGCCCAACATTCTTTTACTTATATAAATCAACTCTATTTTCCATAGCTTGGGAGAATTATTGCTAAATATGCAATTGCTGAAATTTGCCATCATAGTCATTGAACTGTTAATGCTGTTTTTTACTTCTTTATTGTGTGCTACATATATTTAAGTATATGCAATCTTTACCTCTAGGTCACTAGTTCAGATCCTATCCAACCTGATGCTGAGTGAAAAATCAATATAATCTGCTAATTGTTTGAAGTAGTGTGGTGACATGAATTGGTTAGCAGATAGGTGTCTTTCCAAGACTATTCCCTTGTTGACGGTCTCTGGGAAGAGGTAGGAAGCAGATGACCAGCTACCCATCTATGTCCCTGCTAGGAGCATAGGAAAGCAGGGCTGGAAGGGAGCTCATGGCTAGGGACAGACGTTATACATAAACTGGTTTAAGTGATCAGAAGCTGGTTTAAACCTGTAACAGAACAGAAATTCAGTTCACATAAACCATTTTGAAAATGGCTGAAACCGGTTAGCGAGAAACTTGGTTGAATGTAGTCTCAGGCCTAACTGATTTGCGTTAAACCAGTTTATGCAATGTCTGTCCCAGACCCATGTGGTAATCTAGTCCAGTCCCCTGTTCAAGGCAGAGTCATCTCTGAATAAAAAACATTGGGTTTTTTTTTTTTCATTTCATATCACTAAAGTCTGCCTTAATGAACTATAAATCTTAGGCCCTGGTTCTGCAAAGTCTTAATCACACATTTAACTTTTCACTTACAAACTGTCCTGTTCTCTTCAGCAGGACTGCTCAGAATATGCAGAGTTAAGCTGGCGTGTAGGTTTTTTCATGGACAGCAGTTTGCTTGTTTTACAGAGAGAGCAGTGTACTACCTCATGCCAGTAGTTTGCACAAAGATGGGAACAAGTAATGTTGATGGGGCTCCCTTCGAAAACAAATTGCCACTTTTCAGCTCCTATGAAGCCCTCATAGAAGTTGATGATTTGATTATTGGCTTATCCTTACAGTCCAAATTTGAAGGACAAAACCCCTCACAGTGAATTTCAGACATGTAATGTTGTGAATCAACCATATGTATCAGTTACTTGGGACCGGATCCAAAGTCCACTGAAGTCAGTAAAAAGACCCTTAGGCTAGGGACAGACATTCAAAAAGCCTGAGCCTGAATTGGTTCAATCTTTACAGGTTAGTCTAACCTAGCTAGGCTGAATCACTTTGTAACTGCACAGACATCCCAGAAATACAGGCACATGCCTGCAGTTGTTGAGGCTAGAATCCAGGAGCCGGTAAAGCAACTCTCCCTTCCCTGGCACATGGCTGAGCTGGGGGGTGGGGAAGGGAAGGGAAGGCGAGGCGAGTGTGGCCAGGCCCTGGCAGGATTAGGCAGGGGTTTCACCCCCCTTGATAACAGAGTGTTTATCACCCCATCAGAAAACAAGCAGCCTCTCTCAGTAGTTCAAACTCTTCTTAAACAAAGAAGTAACGGAGGGACATTACCAGTTGAGCTGTTGCTTAGCTCCAGAAAGCCCTAAACTGACACTGCTGTCTGCCACAGCATGAACCATAGCCAGCATGTCATCTGCTAGCTAAAGCTGAGGTGTCTGTGTAACACAGAGGGGATGGGGGATCCCTGCTTAGCAGAGAGTGGTGAGGGGAGGTGGAGAGCAGGAGGAAGCCAGGCAGAGGCTGCTGTGCCTGAAAGTCTCTGCTGGAGCTGCAGCGAGGAAGCAGAGGGGAGGGGCCAGCCCTGCTATGGAGCAAAGTGCCCCACCCAGCTCAGAGCATGCTGGGATTCTGGGGGTGTCTGATTTATCTTAAACCAGGAAGGGGTCTGGGACAGACATTGCATAAACCGGTTTGACCCAAACCAGTTAAGTCCGACACTACATTCAGCCAGGTTTATCTCAAAAAGGTTTCAGTCATTTTCAAACTGGTTTATGTGCACTGAACATCTGTTCTGTTACAGGGTTAAACCAGTTTCTGATCACTTAGATCGGTTTATGTGTAACGTCTGTCCCTAGCCCTAATGACTTCACTGATCTTTGAATCAGGCTTCTGAATCCTAGAGCATATAAGGTTTTTTGTTCTGTTTTTGTTTTGTTTTTGCATTCAAAGACAAAATCTTTCCATGAAAATAGTTTTAAAAGGTGGGCGGGGGTGGGAAAGGAAAACTTAGAAACTTCAGAGCTAAAAATTACAATGGAACAGCATTCAGAATTTACTAGAGGGAAAATATCATTTGTGAACCCCCTGATAG
Organism: Crocodylus siamensis; assembly: GCF_052110815.1. Classification (NCBI taxonomy): domain Eukaryota; kingdom Metazoa; phylum Chordata; order Crocodylia; family Crocodylidae; genus Crocodylus; species Crocodylus siamensis. The sequence continues at coordinate 15,023,942 of NC_143396.1, read as the reverse complement.
TTCAAGAAGCTTGCATTTTGGGGTAAGACTCTGCTGATGAATTATTGGCCTTCATAGATGCCACGAGGGCTATTAAAAGAACGCACTTTATATAAAACTTGTATTCTAATATGTCACCTCTAAGTGTAATATGTGTGAATGTGGGCATAGACATTATCTACATATTTATATATCCATTTGGATGTGATTTAGTAACTGCCTTTGGATTACTACTGGCATTTGGTGTTTTCTCACATTTAATGTTCATGAAGAACGCAGGCATAAAAGTAAAATAAAAATGCAGCAAAATGCATTACTGGTAGAAGTTGGGAAATCCCAGTTGCTAAATCCACGACTAATTTTCCTTCAGTTGTCAACCTAATTTCTTTTAATATGCTTTCTAGAACTAAATAGAAAGAAAAGCAGTTACTATGCTATTTACTTGATAAAAGAAATTAAGAGAGCATTAAAACACAGAAAGTTAATGTCCTGACTTTAGCTTATGTTAATTTGTAATATGTGTTTTATGGAACCTTTTACTTTGTGTTTTTATTTATTTATTTATTTAGACTTTAAAGACCAAACACTTGAAACTTTTTGCTGTTATGGGGTATAAAAGTCAAGGCTAGCCTGAAATTTGTGACTTGGAGATCTTTGGCAGTCATTTTTGTTTAACATTTCTTAATTTTTATTGTTCAAAATACCTGTAGTAATTCTGTATACACTGTGCTATGCTTATAAATGATGGATGAACTTTTAGAATACCATTTTCCCATGTAAGATGGCAAGTGGTGGTATTTTTTTTCACCGGTACTCGAGATGAAAATATTCATCCATCTACATAAATTAAGTTGCATCTTAATATATAAATATTAATGTATATATTTCTACAAATCTCCCTTTTTTACCTTTCCTTTTCTAATACAGAAGAGCTAGTCAGGCCAGATTCTATTTCATTTAACATGTGCCTCAGCGGATTTAGGTGCCTAAATGCAGTCCTCTTTCACCCTGTTTTGAGGTCCTGACGATCCATTAATGCCTCTTCTTTTGTCACTCATTCTTACCTTAGCCTTTAGACTAAGGCACAAAAAATCTGCAAGGAGCAAAAGAAATCATACAGTTTTTGAGATTTGAGCAGGGTGGAATTAAATTGCATTAAAGGGTCTAAATTATACTTATGCATAGAATTATCTTGATGAGTAGAACAGGATCTGGCCCATAGCTTTTATGTATTTCAAGTCTGTCATTTAATATTTTTAGCTGACTCACCAGTGTGCCTTATTTTGTCGTGTACACTCACATTGAGAACCATCCTCCTCCACAAGTACTCCTGTTGGCTGACTGCAAATTAAGATGCTAGTTGAGATGAATAAGGACAAACTAAGGTCTTGAGTGAAATTAAAAAAAAAATCTTAATAAGTGGCCCATGCAGGATCTGATATTTTGGGGGCACCAAATATTCTTATATTTTGAGCAACTATACACCTTCATAAAGTACATATTAATGTCCCCTGCTTTTTCAGTTAAGCTGGTTAGCATCATACTTTCTTCTGTACCATTGAATAACAACTTTTAAAAGAACTATAATGGAGAAGAACTATTGCCCATATTCTATTGATGCCTTAAATTTCATTCCTTGCTGTCAAGTTCCCTACTCTGCTTGCAAAATAGTTAGGTATGGTCAGGTTCTTGGTTTCTACATCAGATGCTACTGCACAGTTGGTACTGTGCATTTATTTAGTACTTGTATTAGCAAAGTACTAAATAAATGTGCAGTAACCAGTGTTACTGAACAGTACTGCTGGTGAACGCCTTTTAAATGATGCTACTGCACAGTAGCCTAATAATACTGTGCAGTAGCATATTAGCACTGTCCGTGCTGTGACGCACTACTGTGCAGTTTTACTAGGCTACTGCACTGTCCCGTCCCTGCCCCCCTCCCCTCCCCACCTTTTGTAGGGTATTTACTTTTGTTGAGTTGTATGTATTTCTGAGCTCTGTTGGCATGGAAACAGTTGTGCTGAGGCACTAGTTTATAGGCCAGTTCCTTTCAGTATTCATTTATGATTATTGGTTACTTGTTGAATGTGAAAATAGCAAACATTGAAGTTCTTCATCATTGCCCCTATTATTAACACACATGCACTCTAGAGCAGTGATTCTCGACCAGCGTGCCACATCACCCTGAGCTCCCTTGAGATCCTTTTAGGCTAGCCATAAGATGCCGCACGGTGTGAACAGTTGCGAAGTGTGCAAGCATGAGTCGCAAGATGAAAACATTCTGATCTCTTGTGATTATTTGAAAATGAAGAGGTGACGTTTTCTGAGGGGTTCCTTGGATCTATCAAGGGGTGCCTCACGTCTAAAAAAAAAGTTTGAGAACCACTGCTTTAGCGCTATGTTAAATGATCTTTTCCTCTGTCTTTGGAAAATGCAGAATTTTTTTTAAAACATGCAAACACTGGGCTAAGATTTTGCAGAGTGTTGGTCACTGTATTAGACAATGGACAGTTCAAAACACATTCAAATAACTATTCATATCTGGAAGGATCTGTGGTTTAGTATACATTTCTTTTAGTTCAAGCTCATAAAGCATGTGGAGTTTGCCAGTTAGTCAAAGGTATTTCACTGAAAATTATTACACAGTAAATGAAATTCGTTACTGTTAATATGTTTATTGATGCTAACCTTTCCTACTTTCTTGGCTTAAAAAGGGAACTTACAGGTAGTATTTTTCTGTCTAGCAAGGACTTGGTGAGTCTTGCTTGGAGGTGGTTTTTGAGAAGATAGTATGCCACTTTGATTGCTGATGCATGGTTGTACTGAATAGCATTCCAGGTTCTTGGCAAAATTAAAGGCTGTTCCCAAAAATATCTAATTAATGGCCCTTAGCAAATGTGTGTTCCAGGCTTTTAGTGATGATTACTGCAGCAATGTCCTTGGTGGCGTGACTGCGGATGTTTTCAGTGTCTGCTTCTTAGGAAAAACAAATTGATTTCACTGTCAGACCATCAAGGAAATGGAGAATACAGGGAATAGATCATTCCTTGCACAAACGTAATGATAATGGCTATTGCCAAAGAAAATGTCAAAATACTTGGGTTTCTTCTCATGGTAGTATGTCTCGGGTCACATAGTTCCCCTGAACTTTAAGTTGCCCAATATTGAATTATTGGCATATTTATCTGCAAAAATAAAGGTCTGCAAGAATGGTATTTGTTTATTCATATTACAAAGATTAAGAATGGCAAAGGGCCATTCTCAAATTTATTTTGAATTTGCTGTTTTTAAAAGTAGGTTATATAAATATTTAAGACCAGATTCAGTTATAACATTAAACTGGTATAAGTACATTGCCTTCAGTGGAGTTTCATGCATTTTTACAGAGGCTAAATTCTAATTTCTAAGAGCCACAGACCCCTGGCTGGAAAACTGTGTCCAATGCCAATGGAATGAGAACCTGAATTAAATAATAATTCACTGTCCCACAATTTTCCAAATTTCAAATGAAGTTTTTGGGTAACTGGTTCATAATCATACACTAAATAGAAAAGGAATTAATTAAGGGCAGATATATATATATATTCATTCAGATTTACACATATAACAAACAGTCAGGTGACCTGACTTGTCAGAAGCATTATTATTCTTCACAATAAAATTCATGTCACATGCATTTCATTCTCCTTCCCTGTCAGGCTGATTAGTACAAATTAAATTTCATATAGGGCAACTCAAGCAGTAAGTGTATGATGCATCTATGCAAGATACTGGCAAATTTCAATTAAAAAATGGCAGATTTGCAGTATTTGTGAAAATTATGATTATTTTAAATTGATGCCATGGTTTCTGGTTTTACTTTCTTCATGATATTGCAGTACAGTTGTTTGGTACATTTTAGCCTACCCATGTTCCCTTGCTCTTATGTCAGCAAGCATCTGAAAAATAGGAAAAATTGTAGAGGAAAAAAATCCCCAGTTTACCTGTGTTTTGTTCTTCTCGGATAACTTCAAGGGACTAAAATATATTGGAGCCTGTAGTATACCAAAAATAGTTTTCTTTGTACTTGACTCTTCATCCAAGGCCTTTCCCCTTCGTTCTTGGAAACTACTGCGAAAAACAGATAGCACAGGGGGAACTATTCATATTTTTTTTTTCTTCACTACAGCCTTTTACAGGGTATATTTTTCCCATCTCTAATGAAAAGAAGTTATCTGTGCCACTTCCCATGTTGTTGGAGTTCATTAGAAAGGCACCGCTCCGCTCTTTCCATCCTTGCCTGCTAGGGGCAATAAGTTCAGGGACTATGGAGAAAAGAGTAGGAAGTTTTGGCTTCCACCCCCTTGCTCTCAATTCAGCAAGGTGCAAAAGAGCAAGTAAGATGTAATAATGTTTGGGTGCTATGAATGTGTTTCCCCTTACCTCATCCCCAGGGGCGACGCATAGGGTGTGCACACGGGTTCACATGCACCACCTGAGCATGGCAGTGCACCCCCTACAAAAAGGCCGGTGGCATCTGTGGGCGGTCCATGATCCCTGCTGGCTGCTGCCAGTGCTGCTGGTGGAGGCTGCAGGTGGTTGCCAACCCTTGGTTGGAGCTGGCCACCACCCCCCTTTGCCCCTGCCAACAGCGCCGGAGGTGTCTGCAGGAGCTCCCCCATTTACTGCTGCCATGCTCCTGCCTTCCCCGCCACCGTGCCCCCCCCTCCCCCGTGGGGGGCACGAGTTGTTCATGCTTATCCCTGAAATGAATTGTTGCTGCTTCTCCGGAGAGAGCTGTACCTCTATGTAGCCCTAACTCATAGAAATTAAAAATAGGGGAATAAAATCTATTAAGTAATCTAGTTTCTTCCCATCTCAGGGCAGGATTCTTCGCTCCTTGAGGCACTACTTTTCTCTTCCTTTATTTTCTTTCCACAACTGAATACATTGTTGCTGCTTTCCAAATGAGTCAGTCAGTTTTGTAGCACTCTGTCTAGACATAAATTGCTGTAGTGATAGAGCTATCACGTCTTTGTTGTGAAAAAGCATGCAGGTGTAAATTTGAAGTCGTCAGAATCTCTCAGTGATGTTAAGTAGATTTTCATGACTGTTTCATCAGATTCTGGTTCCAGGAGTCTGTAGTGGATATATTTTTAATTTAAAAATATTAGCTAATGTACTTATTTAAAAATATTTCACAGCAGACTTAATGCAGGAAAGTACTGACGACAGTGCTGTCTCTGCATAGTTCAGGCAAGATCTTTGTTAAATTTTACACACACAAGTCCCCAAACACCTTTCAGTTGGGAGAAGCAATGCGTGGTATATTTTGGTTCTTGACTTCTTTTGAGCAGCAGCTGCTCGTCCCATCAAGTCAGCTGCAGTTTTGTGATATAGTCTAGGATTAAGATAAAGCCAGCAAATTGATTTTCATTGTAACTTAATGAACCCATGTCTCTAGTGCTGGAAGACAGGTAGGGTTTGATCCTCCATTCACTGAAGTCAGTGACATCTCTGAGCGGCAATACTTCTATTGATGTAAGAGAGTACATGCTCAGACCCCAGAGTACCAACTCACTAACCCTTTTGTGTTTTAGGTATATTATTGATGGAAGTTGCTTTTGTTAGCCAAATCCTATTTTCATCTTAACTGATATAAGGAAAATACAATGGTTTAATAGAATATACAAATGACAAAATTGTTCTTCACAGAACTGTGGGGGGTATGTGAAAAACATGAAAAAGGAAGTAAAAGCTTTATCAAAGATATTCTTAAAGGGAAAATAGTAAAGTTAACTGGCTTATGTAAGGTTTGAGCATTTCCACATATATTTTAAATTGCAGGTATTTTATGGGCCCTGGCAGTCCTTTTCCGTGTTTGTACAGTAGTTGCACAAAAAGGATCTGCTTGTCCTCAAGAAACCAGTGTAGCATAACTTTTTAAAAATAATATTTAGTGAGAAATTGGCCTGTTATCATTTGCATAAAAAGTATCATCTTGACACTAGTGAGTTTCCAGGACTTGAAAATGCATTTTAGTGACTGAAATATTAGTGGAAGACTTTCATTCCATTATGATTAGTACTCAATCTGTTAGAATAGCTCAGTGGAGAAGAGGCCAGAAAAAAGCCATCTCCACTGTCCATTATGACATTGTATGCATTATCACAGCCAATAATGCTGATTAATAGGTGCTTCAAAAATACAAGTGAAATGAAATTTACTTCCAGCAGTGTTTAACTACTGAATAGTACCGCTATCTTATCAAGGTTTTCCACTGTAAATGCCATGAGTCTTTTTTCAACCCATTTAAAACACTTCCTGCTAAATTAACATCTACCATGGGCTACAATACAGAGATAAAAAGTCCTCTGAGAAAGATGTTTCAGATTCCATCAGCTATTCTCAGCAATCTTTTGTTTCCGTCTATAGGTTAAACATGAGTAATAGCTCTTCATCTGTATCTAAATTGTTTAAGACATAAAGAATGTCAAGATTATCCAGCTGAGTAAAGTTCACCTGGAAAATTCTATAGGAGCTTAAATGGTTCCGGGTTTACTGCAGTGGACGGCTCAAGACAGCGAAAATACCTAATAATATGCATGGGAAACAGTCACAGCAATTAATGCTGTGGGACTCAAGTACTAACTTACATTACAAACCTATCTCCAGATCTTTGTAAAATGGAATCAGTTCTACACCTGCACTGATTGGGGTTCCTTGTCAGTTATCAAAGGAGGCATTTCCAAAGGAATGGGGAAATTTTATCAGTGACAAAGATCAGTTGCTCATTTGTTCTCTGAGATCTCGACAACAGGGTTATTCTCACCCACTCTTTGTTTGTTTTGCAAGATGGCAGTAATAATTCCTGGTTTCTGGGAATTCTCTGACAGTTATTTACTTCTGTTGAACAAGTAAGAGGCCATTATTTTACCTTGCTTTGTCCCCTAAAATAATAGTGAGAAAAAAGCCTTTCACTTATCCAAAATCTCTCTCTCTATTCTTTGGTATTTTGTGACTTTGTTTCTGCTTTATTTTGGTGCATTAGTCATCTTTGGAAGATAAAAGATTCCAAACTTTCTGAGTGACTACTTACGTAGTTTTTCAGAAACATCCTGGCTGACTTCATTTTTTTTTTTTTTTAGCAACTTTCAGAACGCTTTTTTGTTTTTCCAGCTACCCACAATACCAGCACTCAAGACTTCAGAGCAGAAGGTGATACAAAAATATAGTAGAAGAAGTGTCTTACTTTTCAAAATACTTTTATTGTAGCTACATCGATCTAACACCCTACCTACTTATGTACCAGCCCTCACCCTTGTTTTATCTTTGCTAGTCCTCATGCCTGAAAAGTTTTAGGCTCTTAATGCAGAAAGAGGGAGATGACGTTTGTATGATGTGCATGTATGCTTTCAGCAGATATTCTAAGGCTAGGAACAGACATTCAAAAAGCCTGAGCCTGAATTGATTCAATCTTTGCAGTTTAGTCTAACCTGGCTAGGCTAAACTGGTTTGTAACCACACGGACATCTCCTCTGGACTGAAAAAAATCAGGCACATGCCTGCAGTGGCCCAGGCTAGAAGCTGGGGGGCACTAGAGCAGCCCTCCCTTCCCTTTCACAGGCTGAGCGGGGGGGGGGGGGGGGGGGGGGGGGAGGGAAGGAGGGAGGTGGCCAAGCCTCAGCAGGATGCTCTGATGTTTCCCCCCTCCTGAGCAACCCAGCAGGGAATGTGTCTCACCCCTAACTCAGTGTTTGTCAACCCATTAAGAAAACAAAGCCTCTCCCCCTTAGTTCAGGCTCTTTTTAAACAGCTTTTCCAAGGAAGGACATTACCAGCTACCTGTTGATTCACTCCAAAAATCCTGTTTCCCTTTGTCATCTCCTACAGGATGGACTGTAGCCAGCATGTGGTCTGCTAGCCAGTGCTGAGAGGTGTAAGGCAGACGGGTGGGGAGAATAATCCCTGCTTAGCAGGGAGAAGTCAGGGAGATGCCTGCAGCCTCTGCTGGAGCTGCAGCCAGGGAGCAGAGGGGAAGGGCCAGCCCTGCTGTGGAGCAGAGCCCCGTCCAGCCCAGAGACCATGCTGGGGGAGTCTGATTTAAATTAAACCAGCAAGGGGTCTGGGACAGACATTGCATAAACCAGTTTGACCCAAACCAGTTAAGTCCGACACTACATTCAACCAGGTTTATCTCAAAAAGGTTTCAGTCATTTTCAAACTGGTTTATGTGCACTGAACATCTGCTCTGTTACAGGGTTAAACGAGTTTCTGATCACTTAAACTGGTTTATGTGTAATGTCTATCCCTAGCTTTAGTGTTTTCTGCAGATTGCTGGATACAGAGGCTATCTTAAACTTTGTGTTTTTTTCTTTTCTTTTGTTTTTTTTAAACATAAAGGACTGTGTCAGAAAAATGCTGCAAGATAACATAGTAGCCTGCATTTGTTAGAAGGTATAATCTTGTATTTGTTTTCCATTTTTTTGATGAAATTAAAACTTTTTCACTAGAGTTAATATACAGTACCTTTCTGAGTCAGAAACAAGGATGTAAAATAACATAGCTGCAATCTACCAAGAAATAATGGTTAGACAAAGAGTGAAGGTAGAGTGTCCGCATTGTCCAGAAATGGATTTCTTACCATTTTCATGGTAGAATCAGTCATATTTTTGTGTGATTTTCCTAGACTTGTTTTTTTGCACCAAGTAAGTCCTAGACACTTTAGAGAGATGAGGAAAAACATGATGCGTGCTTTAAAAAGCTTAGATACTGTGACCCTTATTTGGCAAACAAGGTAGCTAAATACCATTACAGAAAGTTCTGTTTTTCAACTCCAGGGTTCTCAAAGAATTCTTTTAAACCATTGAAAATTTTCAAAAATGGGTCATATTTATATGCTCCATCTCTTTACCAATTCAGTGTAAACACTTAAAACTTTCAGAAAAAAATAGCCAACCCTCTGCAGCATGTAATGTGTGGGAAGGAAATAGTTTGCTTCTCTCATCAAGTCATGAGAGTAAGTCCCCACTTTAGCTACATTTTTGAACACAGCTTTCACTACATTGCTGGGACCAGCACTTTAATAATTGAAACTCTAAATTGCATTTGAAGGAAAACTCAGTAGAACATTTCTCTTACATCATATGATTTTATTATATTATGATTAAATGTAACATGATAACATAAACCAAGCTTTTGCCTTTAACTGCCTATTTTATTTGGCTGTGAGACTGTTATTACTGGCCCAGTCACAGTGAACTCGTCATTTTTATTCATCCTGTTTGCTTACCTTCAGAATGAACATCTTTTTAAAAAAATCCTATTTATTTAAGATTTGGCTCAGCTACAGGATCACCTACAGAATTTGTTGGTTCAGAGATGAGTCTTTGATTCCTTCATGCATCAGATTTTCTTTTTTTTTTTTACTTTTTTTTTTTTTAAGATAGAGCTAGTCCTCTAGTTTCTGATCTTCATCAGCCATATTTCTAACATTGACAGAGGAAAGCAAAGAGGTCAGTGGCTGCAGGGGGAAAAAATTAAAAGGAGCTTTAAAGATTAGCATCCCTTGCACTGGATCACTATTGACAGTGTTGCTTTGTTGTGCAGAACAGCATAATGCAGTGTAACTCGAGAGAGTTTATCATCATTATTTGCAGAAACCTTAATACTGTATTGAGTGGGTTTTTTAATGACAGTGATCTTTTTAAATACCCTTGGATTTTTTAATATTTTGACTGTAAATCTTTAGGGAAAATTTTGCTTTTCTTCCCCTCTCTTCATTCCCAGAAAAAAGAATGGGATTGTTTTTTCACTGGAGGATGGCTGTCCCAAATAACTGAATTTAGCTGAAGGGAAGATGAATCGCATCAAAAGCTTTCCTAAAAACAAAACCGTAAGAAAAAAAGCTTTTAAAAAACTGGAAGCGTTAAATTGTTCAAAATGTAAAAGAGTTCAATCTTCTTATTTTTTACGTATTCGGCTGACCTAAAATATGTTTGAAAACCTTGTAGAGTGAATCTGATTTTCCGAGGCCCCACATTTGTTTATCCTCAACCTTTTTGATAAGGAAAATGAGGAGTGCCTCAGGTCGGAGCTTAACGTTCTTGGTCAAAGTACAGGTTTGCTGCTGTAGAAACTGCTTTTAGTGTTTGGGATGAGTGGGGGCAGCCTTTGATGTTTGGCCCTGCCTTGCTTGTACAGCATCCCTGCTTTGATACAGCATTCTCTTGAAACACCTAAAACACAAGGACAATAGCTATTACAAATCAAATTGTGAAAATACACCGTCGGCCCCCTTTATACAATAATATGTGAAATAAATGTTCATGAAAGTGTCTGGGTTAGCACTCTAGAAATTGAGATTTTTTTTTAGCCAGGAAATACAGCCTGGCCAAAAGTAGTAGTGGAAATTTTCTTTCAGTGCCCTGCCAATGTACTATATTTTCATGTCCAGAAGGATGGCTTTAAAGGGAGGAAAAGATCCTAATGCATGTTAGGAGCACCCATGTATATTCTGTGCCCTCCACTTCATAGGGAAACGTAATTCTAGCGAAGCATTACAATGACACACCGATGAGAAGGCTGAAGTTGCACACTTGTACAATCTGGTGAATTCCTGGCTCGTAGATTCACAGAACTTTAGGAGCTGGAAGGGACCTTGTGAGATCCTCAGGTCCAGCTCCCCTGATCTGGGCAGGAGAAACTGCTGGCGTCACATAACCCCAGCAAGGTGTGAATTGGTGATGTGTAGGGGTGCATCTGCACCCCCTGAGATTGGCCATGCACCCCCTGGAAGCCACGAAACCAGAAGTGCTGGTGGAAGTGCACTTCTGGTTTCGCTGCTGGTTCAGCGATTGGTTGGCGATCAGCCGCTGGAGGACACCCCCCCCCCCCCCCACCCCTCAGTCAGCAATCTGGTGCCCCCCCAGACTCGGGAGGCACCAGTTGCCCATGAAGGTGTGCATCCAGTCTTCTTTTGAAGATCTCCAGGGTAGGTGCCTGTACCACCCCGTCTTCCAGAGCTAGTCACATGGATTGTGAAGACATTTTTCCTTGTATCCAGTCTGAAACCTTCTTCTAGGAGTTTGACCATTGCTTCTGGTTTTCCCCGGGGCGCTTTGATGAATAGTTGTTCGCCTAGCCCCTGATGCTCACCCCCGATATATTTGTCAACTGCCACCAGCTCCCCCTGAAGTCTTCTCTTTTCTAAGCTGAACAGTCCCATACCTGTCAGCCTTTTTTCGTACGACTTGCTCTTCAGGCCTCTGATCATACGAGTGGCTCTTTTCTGGACTCTCTCAAGCTTCTCCATATACTTTTTGAAGTGTGGCACCCGAAAAGGCTCCTAGAAATTAAGTCTATGCTATGTATCTCCATATACAC